>NC_091348.1:7788196-7953196 GCF_038502225.1 Cherax quadricarinatus
GTGTGTGTGTGTAGCGATTTATGTAATAATAATTAATAATTTTTTTTTCTACAAGTACATGTACAAGGTATACAGGCCAAGTTAACATCAGTGACATACTATAAAGCCCCTTGTATTATGCAGAGCATTTCGGGCAAATTATGTCAATTTTATCCCCAGGATGCAACCCACACCTGACGTACGTTCGTATGTATGGGGTCTGGACCAGCTGGTGATGATGCCCCTGGACCAGCTGAAAATTACAAACTACTAATGACCATCTGATGATCCTGGACCAGCTGAGAATTAAGTCCATGAAACAACTGATGAATCTGTGGATATAAACAAACGTTTTCCAAAATTTTCGTTTCAATGTACTACTAATAGTCTTAGTATTGCGGGAGAACTGCCTTGGAGTCTCAAATATGGAAATATTTCTGGCACCCTGTGGTGTTCCAAGCCGTGTCCCCTGCGACACACCCCGTGTAATTGAACACCAGGTCTTCAAGTTACCAGCCGCCTGGGATAATGATCTCACGATTTCCTGTTTTGAGGGGAATGCCGACAAGTGTTGTGAGGGGAGCGAGACGAGGGGAAGGAAGTGTGTGTGTGTGTGTGTGTGTGTGTGTGTGTGTGTGTGTGTGTGTGTGTGTGTGTGTGTGTGTGTGTGTACTCACCTAATTGTGGTTGCAGGGGTCGAGACTCAGCTCCTGGCCCCGCCTCTTCACTGATCGCTACTAGGTCCTCTCCCTCTCTGCTTCCTGAGCTTTGTCATACCTCCTCTTAAAACTATGTATGGTTCCTGCCTATACTACTTCACTTGCTAGGCTATTCCACTTCCTGACGACTCTATGACTGAAGAAATACTTCCTAACGTCCCTGTGACTCGTCTAAGTCTTCAGCTTCCAGTTGTGACCCCTTGTTTCTGTGTCCCCTCTCTGGAACATCCTATCTCTGTCCACCTTGTCTATTCCCCGCAGTATCTTGTATGTCGTTATGTCTCCCCTGACCCTTCTGTCCTCCAGTGTCGTCAGTCCGATTTCCCTCAACCTTTCCTCGTACGACATTCCCCTGAGCTCTGAGACTAGCCTTGTTGCAAACCTTTGTATTTTCTCTAACTTCTTGACGTGCTTGACCAGGTGTGGGTTCCAGACTGGTGCTACATACTCCAGTATGGTCCTAACATAGACAGTGTACAGTGTCTTGAACGATTCCTTATTAAGGTATCGGAACGCTATTCTCAGGTTTGCCAGGCGCCCGTATGCTGCAGCAGTTATTTGGTTGATGTGTGCCTCCGGTGACGTGCTCGGTGTTATGGTCACCCCAAGGTCTTTCTCCCTGAGTGATGTCTGTAGTCTTTGTCCACCAAGCCTATACTCTGCCTGCGGTCTTCTTTGCCCCTCCCTAATCTTCATGACTTTGCATTTGGCAGGGTTAAATTCGAGAAGCCAGTTTCTGGACCACATGTGCAGCCTGTCCAGGTCTCTTTGCAGTCCTGCCTCATCCTCATCCGATTTCATTCTTCTCATCAGCTTCACATCATCTGCGAATAGGGACACTTCAGAGTCTATTCCTTCCATCATGTTCGCATATGTCAATAATAGCACTGGTCCTAGAACTGACCCCTGTGGGACCCCGCTCGTCACAGGCGCCCACTGTGATACCTCTTCACGTACCATGACTCGTTGTTGCCTCCCTGTCAGGTATTCCCTGATCCATTGCAGTGCCCTCCCTGTTATATGCGCCTGATCCTCCAGCTTCTGCACTAATCTCTTGTGGGGAACTGTGTCAAAGGCCTTCCTGCAGTCTAGGAAAATGCAATCAACCCACCCCTCTCTCTCGTGTCTTACTTCTGTTACCTTGTCATAAAACTCCAGAAGGTTTGTGACACAGGATTTGCCTTCCATGAACCCATGCTGGTTTTCATTTATAATCTTGCTCCGTTCCAGGTGTTCCACCACTCTCCTCCTGATAATCTTCTCCATGACTTTTCACACAGTACATGTCAGAGACACAGGTCTGTAGTTTAGTGCCTCATTTCTGTTTCCTTTCTTAAATATGGGGACTGCATTTGCTGTCTTCCATTTCTCAGGTAGTTGCCCAGTTTCAAGGGATGTGTTGAAGATTGTGGTTAGGGGCACGCACAGCATCTCTGTTCCTTCTCTAAGGAACCACGGGGAGATGTCCGGTCCCATCGCCTTTGAGGTATCAAGATCACTTAGCTTCTGCACCTCCTCCTCGGTTGTTCGTATGTCATCCAACACTTGTTGGTATATTCCCTCTTGATGTTCCCTTCTGTGCTGTCTTCCCAGAGCCCTTCCTGTCTCTACTGTAAAAACTTCTTTAAATCTCTTGTTTAGCTCCTCACATACCTCCTGATCATTTCTTGTGAGTTCTCCACCTTCTGTCCTCAGTCTGATCACCTGTTCTTTGACTGTTGTCTTTCTCCTGATGTGGCTATACAACAGTTTCGGGTCAGTCTTGATTTTTTATTCTATGTTATTTTCATACTGTCGCTGGGCCTCCCTCCTTCCCTGTGCATACTCGTTCCTGGCTCTGCAACTAATCTCCCTATTTTCATGTGTTCTCTGCCTTCTGTACTTTTTCCATTCTCTATTGCACTTTGTTTTTGCCTCCTTTCGCCGTTGGGTAAACCAGGGGCTCGTTCTGGTCTTCCCATTGTTTCTGTTGCCCTTGGGAATAAACCTTTCCACTGCCTCCTTGCATTTTGTTGTTACATATTCCATCATTTCATTTACTGGCTTACCTGCCAGTTCTCTGTCCCACGGAACCTCCTGCAGGAAGTTCCTCAACCCTATGTAGTCCCCTCTTTTATAGTCTGGCTTTTCCCATTCAACTCATGTTACTCTCTCCACTTGCAACTCTACTATGTATTCAAAGCACAGAACCACGTGGCTACTAGCTCCTAGGGGACTCTCATATGTGATGTCCTCAATGTCTGAACTGCCCAGGGTGAACACAAGGTCCAATCTTACTGGTTCATCCTCCCCTCTCACTCTGGTAGTGTCCTTAACATGTTGGTGCATGAGGTTTTCCAGCACCACATCCAACATCTTGGCTCTCCATGTTTTGGGACCCCCATGTGGCTCCAGGTTTTCCCAGTCAATCTCCCTGTGGTTGAAATCCCCCATAACCAGCAACTTTGCTCTGCTGGAGTGAGCTCTTCTTGCCACCTCAGCTAGTGTGTCCACCATTGCTCTGTTGCTCTCTTCATATTCCTCTCTTGGCCTCCTTCAGTTCTGTGGTGGATTATACATCACTGCAATGACCACCTTGTGCTCCCCGGACTGAAGTGTACCTATGTAGTCCCTTTCACCTGTCTCGTCTATGCCTCCCATTTTCTCGAATTTCCATCAGTTTTTTACGAGCAGAGCAACCCCTCCTCCCCCTCTGCCCCTTCTATCTTTCCTCATGATCTGATATCCTGGTGGGAAGATTGAATCTGTTATTGTCTTCGTGAGTTTTGTTTCTGTAACTGCTATGATGTCTGGGGACTTCTCATTGATTCTTTGATGCAACCTCCTCATATTTATTCGTTAATCCATCCGCATTTGTGTACCAAACCTTCAACTTCTGTTCTAATACTGTAACTGTGGTCCTGGGGGAATACTGGGGTTGGGAGAGCAGGAGCCCTGGTGGAGGCCTGTGAGTGGAGGTGGAGGAAGAGCTCCCATAGGGGGTTGCTGTAGGGGTAGGGTTCGTGGTGTGGGGGGTGGGAACAGAGGGATCCGTGTGTGATGGTTTGGATTGTTCAGTTGCCTTGGGGGTGTCGTGGTTGGAGTCCTTCTGCAGGTGTTTCTGGGGTGTGTGCTTGTCCTTCCACCTGTTCCTGGGTTATTCTGCTCTCCTTTTTCATTTCCTCCCATTCCTCCTTTCGTTTTTGCACTCTTTCAGTATCATCCTTTCCTCCTGTGTTCTGTCTTGATCGAGGTACACACTCATGAACTCCTGTTTGCTTCTCAGCCATGCTTTCTCCTGCAGGATCATGGTTCGAGTTGATTCTGCCTTGAAAATTACTTTGAGAGGCCGTTTCCTTCTCTTTGTGAACCACCTGATTCTCCGAAAATTTGTCGCTGGGTCATATCTCCCTCGCTTATCACCTTCATGATACCTTCAATCGCTTTTTTCTCCTCCTGCTTTCTTTCATCATAAGTTTCCCCTTCAGCTTCGTCTAGCTCATAGACAAAAACTGATCTCTCCCTTTTCACCTCGCACTGTGACTCCCATTGCATCCTCTGAGGTGTTTTAGCTCCTTCCCATGGAGTGTTCCTTCCTTCAGTCCCTTCCCTAGCTGTGGCCCCTATGCTCATTGGTTTGTCCTTCCTGCTCACCTGTTCCTGGCCCCCACAAGTGTCTGGTAAGGTCCCTGCACATGTCCTAGTTCCTTCAATGTCTTCCAATCTCTCATTCTGTCCTAGTGTGCTCCCTGTCTTTGTTTTGGCCCCATGTGGGTTTGACAGGACCTCTGCATACAGTTTAGCCTCCATGCTCCCTTCAGACCCTTTGTCTGTGTCTGATGTAACTATTGCTGATGCTACTTCTGTATTATCTTTGTCTCTAGGCTGTTTCAGATTTCTCAGCTCCTCTTCTAATCTCTGTATCTTGGTTTCTGCTACTGTGGCATGTTGCTTCCACCTTCTGCATTCTGCTGCTAACCTCTCTTCCATCTTCCTTGCAAGCTCATCTAGCCTCCTTTCCCAGTCTTCCTCCCTTTTTTGAGCTCTGCCTCCCAGTCCTCCCTCCCAGATTCGTCCTTCTGGCCCTTCGTTCTCATCCTAGTTCTAGGTTGCCCCATTGCACCACAGAAGGAAGGGGGAGAGATGGTTAGGGGGAGGGGAATAGATGGTTTGGGGGAGTGGGGATGGATGGTTATGGGGGAGGGGGAGGATGGTTATTGGAGGGGGAGAGGTGGTTGGGAGGAGGGGTTAGATGGTTTGGGGGGGTAGGTGGCTGCAGGGAGGGGGAGAGGTAGTTAGGGGAAGGGGAGTATGTGTTTGTGTCAAGTGTATATGTGCTTGTGTATGTGTGTGTGCATGTGTGGGAGAGAGAGGGATGGGATTAAGGGGGGAGGGGGAGAGAAGGATGAGTGACCCTTAGAAGCGGGGGAGGTGTGTGTGTGTGATGGGATTAGAAGGGAAGGGGAAAGAAGGCTGAGGGTAGAGTGACCGCTTGATAACGGGGTCCTTGTGGGTGCATGTGTGTGTGTGTGTGTGTGTGTGTATGCATGTGTGTGTATGTGTGTGTGTGTACTTGCCTAGTAAGGGTGTTTATGTGTGTGTATGTGTGTGTGTATGTGTGTGTGTGTGTGTGTGTGTGTGTGTGTGTGTGTGTGTGTGTGTGTGTATTCGCCTAGTAGAGGTGTGTGTATATGTGTGCGTATGTGTGTGTGTTCGTGTGTTTGGCAGAAATTGGTACTAGGGTCTAAAGCTTCTATAAGTGTCTACCCTTGTGTGTGTGTGAGGGAGAGGTGGTTAGGGGGGTAGGGGAGGGGTTGTTGTGGTTGAAAGATCTGTTATGCCTCTCTGTCGTGTAGGCTCATATTTTGTCCCAGTTGTCTTTCCTAGTAATGCTACTCTCTCCACTTATTGCCCTTTCTGGATTTAAGTATCAGTTACTGCTGGTTATTATCCTATTCCTTGCTCACATTGAGAGAGGACTTCCTAGCTTCCTAAGTATTCATACTGCTAATAACTACCGGTAGTAATACTACGTTACCCCTCGCTAGTCTGCTCTGCACCTTACACTCTCGTCAACACTATCTTCACCTTATCTATGCTATTTCTACCCTAATTCTGGTAATAGCTTGCAGGAGTGAGTGACCAGTATCTAACAGTGATGCAGAGACCAGAATCTGACAACTTGCAACCACAATAGGTGAGTAATACTTGCACTGGCAGCGGTGCGGTGACAGGTTGCCAGATGCTGATGACGTAGTCGTCGTACATAGGCCTTCTATCACTATTTTGGAGATCCTTCACCCATGATGTTTATAACCATATATGCTCATACATCCCGCGTTCCTCACGTGATTTAACCTTTCACTTATGATAGTATACACTTCACATTATATACACTTCACTTTATTTGAATAATGGCACGCCACTTGTTGTGACGTCACTGCTTCAGCAGGCCTACTCTGCCACTTTCCCTTATTATATGTTTTATTTTTCCTTTCTCCTTTTGCTTATTAACGTTTTCCCTCTCACTGTATGGTGCCCCACATTTCACTTGTTATCCAAACGCTGGTAATTCTTGAACACCCGCTTCCACACTCACTTTGATCTTTGTATATTTGAATTTGTGTGGCAACAAAAGCCTACTAGCCACTAACGGTGTGGCACTTTGAAATATTAATGATTTCAGGCTTCCTCTCGACTTTTTTTTTAACTAATAACTTTAGTTATCACTGTGTGTGTGTGTGTGTGTGTGTGTGTGTGTGTGTGTGTGTGTGTGTGTGTGTGTTCTCGTCTATATGTGCTCTGTGCTCACCTGTATGTGGTTGCAGTGGTCATCACAGCTCCTAGCCTCGTATGTGCCTGTGAGAGAGAGGGAGAGGGGGAGAGAGGGAGTGGGAGAGAGAGGGAGTGGGGGAGAGAGGGAGAGGGGGAGAGAGGGAGTGGGGGAGAGAGGGAGTGGGGGAGAGAGGGAGTGGGAGAGAGAGAGAGTGGGAGAGAGAGAGAGTGGGAGAGAGAGGGAGTGGGAGAGAGAGGGAGTGGGAGAGAGAGGGAGTGGGAGTGGGAGAGAGAGAGTGGGAGTGGGAGAGAGAGAGTGGGAGAGAGAGAGTGGGAGAGAGAGAGTGGGAGAGAGAGAGTGGGAGAGAGAGAGAGAGAAAGAGAGAGAGAGAGAGAGAGAGAGAGAGAGAGAGAGAGAGAGAGAACGACTATTACACAGGAGTAAGGAAGATAAACTGGGAAATCTTAAATCCCCAGTGAAAATCAGTCACATTAACTTTCTGGTTACCCTACGTTATATACGCGTAGTTATGCCCAAAACATTTACGTGCTCTCGAAACATTTACATGCTCTCAAACCATTTACGTGCTCTCAAACCATTTACGTGCTCTCAAACCATTTAAGTGCTTTCAAAACATTTACGTGCTCTCAAAACATTTACGTGCTCTCAAACCATTTACGTGCTCTCAAACCATTTACGTGCTCTCAAACCATTTACGTGCTCTCAAAACATTGCACGAATGTATGCTATTCATTAAAAAAAATATTTGTATCTTTTCCTTAACGAAAATCTTAAGGTGAAACAAATGAAAAATAAAGAAAATAAGCGAGGAAATTGAGGGGTGAGATAGAATAACTAGTAATGAGATGGAAGAGCTAGTAATGAGATGAGAAGGAAGGAGTAATGAGAGAAGAGTAGGGAGGGAGAGAGAGGTATTGACACTAGGATGGGGGCTGCTGAGAGATGTATCTCCCTAAATTTAGCTTTATATATTACAGATTTATTTAATATCATCAATCAAAGATAAAAAAGAAGAAACTTATCTTTAAACCGGATGGTCGCGGTAAATGTGTTAATTATATGGGATAATAATACAAGATTTACCAGCTGACTGACACACAAGAATTGAATGATCTGGTCGCTAGTGTTGAGAATGTTCACAAGTCATGGCAATAAAAAGGGAGGACTCAAATGTTCCTCAGTAAATGTTTACATATACCATCAAGAATAAAAAGTCACAATATCGTGACTGGAACAATACACAACCATCACATAGGAGAAAGAAACTTATGACGACGTTTTGGTTTGACTTGGACGATTAAGTATATTGGTAGTGTACACCATGTGTAATGTGATAGGTAAAAGGAATAGGCAAAAGGAATTGGAATAATTTGTTAACTGGCAAAACAGCCAGTGTTAAAAATTAGTGAAATTCCAGGCGCTTGATAATGTGAGATATCACGAATGCGCTTGGGATTTCACTATTTTTTCAGTGGTTATTTTGAGTATTGCGATTATCACCTGTTTACTGTGATTTTATTGCATATGTTACTATGTAAGATAATTTGTGTAACTGTATTTATGTGTACCTATACCTAAATAAGCTTATTATTCGAGTCATAACAATCTTGCATAAAAAAGACTGACCATTTCAAGCAGACAGTAACAAATCATGTAAAGCCAGATAGTGAGTTTGGTGCCTCTGACCACGATAATGAACCCGCAAGTGACACATTCTCTGTTGAATATAAATTAATTTGTGGTAGAGAGGCTGATGAATGTTGGTATCAAACATTGCCTTGGAATGTGTTGACGAAGTGCTGGGAAGTGGTTAACTTAAGGAAAATGTTTATGAAGGAAAGAGTGGACGACTCTGTTACTCTTATGTGCTGCACACTAGTCCTGGAATGTGACACTCATCCCATCACATAACTATGCAAGAGGATGTAATAAACGAATACACGAGATTTTTTTTTTTTTAATTCCTGGAGCTTTGCTTCCTTCAGGGCGCAATTGCCCGACTTGCATCGCATAAGCGCAGTGAAGAATACTGATGTCATCTGTTTGCAGGAATATAGACTACGAGGTGGAGATCCTCCACAAAGTTACTTGGATATGCATAGTATAACTTAAGATCTGCTATCCGTTGTGTAATTCATGCTGAAAAGAACTTTCTTGCCACATTTATATCTAGCCCTGCAAAGTTGAGTCAACATACAATATCATTGTATTACAACATTTGCACGCAAATTCTCCATTAACACTTCAATATTTATCCCAAGCTAATATTTTACGAAATCACATTAAGAGTGAGGCTATCCGTATTCCTGGAAATATTAATATCAGACTTAAAATTATTGGAGAAAAATATATAAAAAAAAGACAAGTAGCACTAAACTAGCTACATTCTAAAGAACCATGATGCTAGAATTGTGAGCACTATTAAACTTACTAATATATAGTTGCTTACTAGGCCTGTGTTTGGGATTCAGAGTGTCGTATATCATGAACGACTCTGTTATAGTTGTTGATCTTCTATTTGTAAACTTTCCAAGACTCATAACTGTAAATATTGATCGTATTACCAACTATGAAGGAGATAAATACATGAGAACAAACTTACTCTTAATGCAGATCATAGAGACAACGTCACTAACACCTTGGATCAGTGGAACAAGAATTAAAAAAGTTTAATGATTTAGTTGTCACCAATGAGAACTTGATTTCAGATCATAGGAATGGAAAATGAGGACATAAATATTCCATGGTAAATGACGAGAAACTCCGTCATGAGTACTGTAATGATCCACAACTTAATTAATGTGTGTAGTTGGAAGGATTAGTAAATCAAATCGTAATTAAATAACCCCAGAATTACTCGAAAGCTTCCAAACCGCACTTATAAATGCACGAAACAGAGAACAGGAACTTAGCAGGAATGAGAACAATTTGCAAGTGGGTTAAACACATCTACCACTCTGAGTCTAGCCTTGAAAGGTATAAACAATATAACTAGAAAGAAGAGACTGGTAATGTTTCTCATCATTTTTCTCTTCAAAAAGCTAATGACTTCATAAATACCTGAGTCAAAACATCCAGCCAGGAAAATCTCTTGTCACATAATGGAACAAACTTAGTATTTGCTTCTGAGAAAAGGTTGAAATATATTTCATGAGGCAAAATCTTGTGAGAGTAATTGCCTCTTCACTGAGTATGAGTTAGTCATTGTATTAAACAAAAGTCGAAAACCAGCCCTTGGAGAGAATGGTAAAACTTAACATATCCTCAGAACTTGAAGGCGGGTCCCTGTATAATATTAGTTACACAGAGGGGTGTCCTTCCTATTTCCTGGACCAGTAGTCTCATTGTATATATTCTTAAGCCACAACAGCCTGATACATGTAAACCAATCTCATTAACTAGCTGTATTGTTTTTTGTAAAACATTTGAAAGAATCATAATAGACTATACTATAGAATCAGACAACAACACTCACCTAATCTATGTGGTTATATAAAAAGGAAAAGTGTGCAGAATTGTGCTATCGACTCCCTCACTGCTCTTTCTTTTAGTTTTACCACATTTCTTGATCTAAAATCTGGATGAGTTCTCATTCCGATGCTATTTAATACCTCAATGATGTCAATGCTACATCTACCTTACCTAAGAATATAGCTATAAGCTGTGCTCATGACGACATGATCCATACAAGAGGCCATAAGAAAATGTGTACCATTCATAATGAAGTTCAAGTGATATATAATCAAATAGGCCTCATCATATCTTCATATAAGACTAATATACTGACAAAAACTGAAATGCCCCACCTATCTGTTTGCTAGGTTAAGTCTACAGATTTAACATAGGAGACACCATGCCACAAATAAGACATATAAAGAAAGGCTAAATGCTCTGGGCTGCTGGTGGCTACAACCCCACCTGTGGTGCTGATGTAAGATGAGAGAATGATGTACATAGCCATAATTAGATCCTTAATTGATAATGCTGCGCCCATGTTTATGCTAACTGGAGATAATTCTCTCCGGCTATTGGAGATGAGAGTTATTCTTGGCTGTCCTAAAACAACAAATTATATAATAATTATAATCATGGGGAACGCTAAACCCGTAGGATTATACAGCGCATATGGGGGGGGGGTGGAAGGTATTCAGGCTCAATTCAGGGAACCGGAGCACAGATCCAATTCCCTAGATTAAGAGCCCCTCACCAGCGTCAAGGAACCTCCCTTAAGGTTCCTTGACATCATGACATCCTTGACATCATGTTCCTTGAGGAAGGAGCATGATGTTCTTAGTGATAGGATAACTGATATTAACGCTGTACTTGGTATTAGAATATTAAGAAATGAAAGACATTGTCACTACGAATCTTACTAAATGTCTAAAAGTTAATAAACAGATCTAAATAGATTGTGAAAACATGCAGTTATATAAAGTTTTATAACTTGCACCAACAGTATCACTGTAGACAACAAGAGCATTCACACCTCCATGGAAGTTGTGTTCATTTAATAGCACATCTTAAAACCTTCCCAAGAAACTCATTGTTAGTTATGCTTAACTTAAATCACATGCAGAGGCAACTGCTCAGGAAGAAATTTCTTGCTTCATTGTTGGTGATAATGTATCACAACTTACACAGACGAATCTATGCAGGAGTCTACTGGCAGGGCTGTAGCTGTTCTTGCTGCCACCTCCCTAGATAAGAATTATAGCAATTATGTTGAGCTCGGCATAAGAATTAATAAATGGGCGTCCACTGCAAAATGAATTGTTTACCATTCTAATAGCACTATAGTTTTATTGTGACACAGAGATTGATTCTTCGATTATTATTGATTCTTATCACTGAAGGCTCTTAACTCACATCATGACTAAACAAGCTCACTGGAGAAACTAGGTATAGACATTAAAAAATCAGAGATAGGGGAATTTATTCACAATTCTTATTAATTTCATCACATTAAATTACTCTTTCATGATAAAGCTGACAAGTTAGCAAAAAAAAAAAAAAAGAAACCTGAAGTAAAAAGCTGAGTAAAACTTGAGTTTATCTGAGTCAACCATTAGAAATAATAGAAGTAAATATTGAATATGGATTTTATTGAATTATTTATTATAATTATTATTATAATTATCAAAATTAAGCGCTAAACCCTCAAGGGGTCATATAGCACTGCAGGGTAGGATGTGCTAAATATCATTGGAATGCAGTTAAAAGCATGAGTAGATCTACAGATCTATAACTCTGTTAACATAAAGGTTGAGAAATATAACATAGCAACTTGCAATGTTAGCAGTTACTGATGTAGTGGCCAGGCTTAAGCTTGGTTACAAGTACTTCTGGCAGTTTGATATTCACACAGATGATCAAACTGAATGCAAGTCGTGTGATCAGTTCTGTGATTACTGTCCTCAATGCTGTGTGCTTAATTGTCCGGTTATTGAAAAAGAGAGATAATAAACTATGTAATATGTCATGGCATCTTATAATGGCGATGAGATACCAGACATATTAACATTCTAAATTTGTTTGCAGCATTTAAAACAATTTGTAAACATGTGTCCACGTGTACTCCTGTAACTCTTTTGGGTCCTAGTTACTAAGATTTTTGTGTATCCACATATTCTTGGGCTACCATCCACAGGATGGCTAAGGGGGTTACAGTAGCAGCTTCGGCGATAAAATCTAAACATGTTCCTCAAGGTCTAATCTGGTAACGTATGTACAAAGTAACTAGGAAAAAGGCGTGGTAATACTGCTCGTCCCTCCCCTCTTGAACTTAATGAACAAGTTCTCGTTCATTACTATAACATTTGACGCTTTCCCTATGATGCGACCCACGGCAGTCAACTGACATCCAGATACCCATTTACTGCTCTGTGAAGAGGGGCGGCAGATGTGGCACCTCACACGTTTCACCCTACTTCAAACTGTGTGTGTGCGTGTACATGTGCGCGTGTACGTGTACTGGTCTTTGTGTTTTGCCGTGGTCGTCGTGTTCTTTGGTGGGTGACAGTGGTTCACACCAGCGTGCAGATCCTGACCGCTGTCACGGAGTGCCGTTCTCTGTGAATATAGCGATGGTTGAGGAAGAGGGAGAGAGGACAGTTAAGGGTTGTAGTAGTGATGGTAATTGTAGAAAGAAGAGACGATTGTGGTAAAAGATAGGAAAATGAGGATAAGGAGGTAAAGAATATGGAGGAGGATAAGGAGGTAAAGAATATGGAGGAGGATAAGGAACAGGAGAATAAAAAAACAGAGCTATAAGATAAAAAAAATGAGAATCTTTCTACTGACACCAGTCACAAAGGTATTAAAGTGAACGTAAGAGAACCTCAGAACCTAAAATACTGCCAAATATACACAGGAAGGCTGAAGAAACCTGTTAAGAGGGACTTCCGGATAAAAATGTACCGAACACGTACACAAAATAATCTTAGCCAGGATGGACCAATATTATAAGGCAAACAGCGTAGTTCTAGGAAAAGTTTTGAAGTATTGGGGACTTCCTTACCATCAGCTGTACTAAGTTCTACGAATTCACCAATACGTTTTTTTCAGAGCGCACTCAATTTACCCTGCCAGGAACTTCATGAAACACCTCAAATTCTAATGTGAAACCTTATTAATACCTCTTGAAAACAACGTCCAACTCAAGGGGGGTAAGTTATTAGCCAAGAAAATAGGCCGACTTAATCACGGTGTAAATCCGGGAAGGAAAGGGTAGCTACGCCCGACTAATATGGTGAGAAACGGTAAATATTTGGGAGTTGGGTGGAGGAATGGCGGCCAGCGCACGTTCCCGGATGTAAACATAAACAAACATGGCTGCCACCCGCCAGACACACACATCCTCGCTTTACACCACCAAACATTTTTACCCTTATAATTTTTCCACGACATACCCTTCAAGGGATGTACCCTGATGCAGGTAAAGACTTTTAATTTGAGGAATTGGAGCTATCCTCACCTCTGCCTCAAACCTGATTGACTCTAAATCCCCCTTCAATAATAATTAATTTCACTTTCGAGGACACAACTAATCTTCAAGCTGATATAAATCTAGTATCTTCTGGTGGGCCAGTGACAACAATATGATGCTCAACAAGGACAAATTTCAGTTACTGTGCTCTGGTAAAATTGAGGAATTAAGGACATAGTCAAAATACAAGATAAACTCAAACTCAGTTCATTCTATAGAGCGGAAGTTCAGGATAAGGGACTTTGAAGGGATAATGTCATAGGATCTCACACTCAAATATGTTATCATGAAGTCAGAAAAATGATGGGTTGAATATCTAGAACATTCAAAACGAGCTGTCTAGCCAATGATAATTCTCTTGCTGTATATTAATGGCCTCCATCAGGGCAGGAGAGGTCGCAGAACTGGAAAACATACAAAGAACCTTTCACTACTTGTATAAGTTCGGTCAAACATCGAAAGTACTGGGAACATTGAGTATCTTGAACTGTACTCTTTAGCATGTAGGCGAGAAAGATGCATCGTAATTTACACCTGGAAAATTCAGGAGAGACATCCCAAACTTGCACACTGAAATCAATCCATATGAAAAAGGCTTGACAGAGTGCAGAATGAAAATGTTTGACAGAGTGCAGAATGAAAAAGGCTTGACAGAGTGCAGAATGAAAAAGGCTTGACAGTGCAGTGCTCGTCTTTTGCCCTACGTTCCAGTAGGGAAAAAGATGAACACAAAGGAAGAAATCATTTAATGTACGGGGATCAAGACTCTTTGATATACTACTTTCGTTCATAAGGAAGTTATCAACATTCCACTGGCAGCCTTCAAGAGGTTCCTGACCAGGCGGGCTATTACGAACACAGGTAATGAATGGCCTGTGAGACCTGGTCGTAATGGGAATTGAAGCAAACAAACTCAGCAGTAGACTATAATGTATATTTTGCCTTCACCCACTATATGCAGATATATACAATATGTACAGGTAGAATAATAAAAATTGTACACCACGGTGACAGATAGCAAAGAAACCAGAGTGTACTGTACTCAACCAGCAGGTAGGCAAGTCTGCCAGTGCTTCCTGCAAGTGAACAACATTGCTTCAGCTTTGGCAGCCTTGCCTGTGATTGGCTAATGAACCAAGGTACTGATTTAACGACGGGTACACTATCGATCGTTAAACCCATAGCACCCAGTTCGCTGGTTGGGAGGCAGCCTATATGGGAGTGTGATATACGCCTAATAGGTAGTAGGTTGGTAGACAGCAACCACCCAGGGAAGTACTACCGTCCTGCCAGATGACTGTGAAACAGAAACCTGTAACGGTTTTGCATGATGGTAGGATTGCTGGTTTCTTTTTATGTCTCATAAACACGCTAGTTAACAGGGATATCTTGCTACTCCTACTTACACTTTGGTCACACTTCACAGACACGCACATGCATATATATATATACATACATCTAGGTTTTTCTCCTTTTTCTAAATAGCTCTTGTTCTTCCTTATTTCTTCTATTGTCCATGGGGAAGTGGAAAAGAATCTTTCCTCCGTAAGCCATGCGTGTCGTATGAGGCGACTAAAATGCCGGGAGCAATGGGCTAGTAACCCCTTCTCCTGTAGACATTTACTAAAAAAGAGGAAGAAAAACTTTATAAAACTGGGATGCTTGAATGTGCGTGGATGTAGTGCGGATGACAAGAAACAGATGATTGCTGATGTTATGAATGAAAAGAAGTTGGATGTCCTGGCCCTAAGCGAAACAAAGCTGAAGGGGGTAGGGGAGTTTCGGTGGGGGGAAATAAATGGGATTAAATCTGGAGTATCTGAGAGAGTTAGAGCAAAGGAAGGGGTAGCAGTAATGTTGAAGGATCAGTTATGGAAGGAGAAAAGAGAATATGAATGTGTAAATTCAAGAATTATGTGGATTAAAGTAAAGGTTGGATGCGAAAAGTGTGTCATAATAAGCGTGTATGCACCTGGAGAAGAGAGGAATGTAGAGGAGAGAGATTTTGGGAGATGTTAAGTGAATGTATAGGAACCTTTGAACCAAGTGAGAGAGTCATTGTGGTAGGGGATCTGAATGCTAAAGTAGGAGAAACTTTTAGAGAGGGTGTGGTAGGTAAGTTTGGGGTGCCAGGTGTAAATGATAATGGGAGCCCTTTGATTGAACTTTGTATAGAAAGGGGTTTAGTTATAGGTAATACATATTTTAAGAAAAAGAGGATAAATAAGTAGACAAGATATGATGTAGGGCGAAATGACAGTAGTTTGTTGGATTATGTATTGGTAGATAAAAGACTGTTGAGTAGACTTCAGGATGTACATGTTTATAGAGGGGCCACAGATATATCAGATCACTTTCTAGTTGTAGCTACACTGAGAGTAAAAGGTAGATGGGATACAAGGAGAATAGAAGCATCAGGGAAGAGAGAGGTGAAGGTTTATAAACTAAAAGAGGAGGCAGTTAGGGTAAGATATAAACAGCTATTGGAGGATAGATGGGCTAATGAGAGCACAGGAAATGGGGTCGAAGAGGTATGGGGTAGGTTTAAAAATGTAGTGTTAGAGTGTTCAGCAGAAGTTTGTGGTTACAGGAAAGTGGGTGCGGGAGGGAAGAGGAGCAATTGGTGGAATGATGATGTAAAGAGAGTAGTAAGGGAGAAAAAGTTAGCATATGAGAAGTTTTTACAAAGTAGAAGTGATGCAAGGAGGGAAGAGTATATGGAGAAAAAGAGAGAAGTTAAGAGAGTGGTGAAGCAATGTAAAATGAGAGCAAATGAGAGAGTGGGTGAGATGTTATCAACAAATTTTGTTGAAAATAAGAAAAAGTTTTGGAGTGAGATTAACAAGTTAAGGAAGCCTAGAGAACAAATGGATTTGTCAGTTAAAAATAAGAGAGGAGAGTTATTAAATGGAGAGTTAGAGGTATTGGGAAGATGGAGGGAATATTTTGAGGAATTGTTAAATGTTGATGAAGATAGGGAAGCTGTGATTTCGTATATAGGGCAAGGAGGAATAACATCTTGTAGGAGTGAGGAAGAGCCAGTTGTGAGCGTGGGGGAAGTTCGTGAGGCAGTAGATAAAATGAAAGGGGGTAAGGCAGCCTGGATTGATGGGATAAAGATAGAAATGTTAAAAGCAGGTGGGGATATAGTTTTGGAGTGGTTGGTGCAATTATTTAATAAATGTATGGAAGAGGGTAAGGTACCTAGGGATTGGCAGAGAGCATGCATAGTTCCTTTGTATAAAGGCAAAGGGGACAAAAGAGAGTGCAAAAATTATAGGGGGATAAGTCTGTTGAGTATACCTGGTAAAGTGTATGATAGAGTTATTATTGAAAGAATTAAGAGTAAGACGGAGAATAGGATAGCAGATGAACAAGGAGGCTTTAGGGAAGGTAGGGGGTGTGTGGACCAGGTGTTTACAGTGAAACATATTAGTGAACAGTATTTAGATAAGGCTAAAGAGGTCTTTGTGGCATTTATGGATTTGGAAAAGGCGTATGACAGGGTGGATAGGGGGGCAATGTGGCAGATGTTGCAGGTGTATAGTGTAGGAGGTAGGTTACTGAAAGCAGTGAAGAGTTTTTACGAGGATAGTGAGGCTCAAGTTAGAGTATGTAGGAAAGAGGGAAATTAGTTCCCAGTAAAAGTAGGCCTTAGACAAGGATGTGTGATGTCACCGTGGTTGTTTAATATATTTATAAATGAGGTTGTAAGAGAAGTAAATGCGAGGGTCTTGGCAAGAGGTGTGGAGTTAAAAGATAAAGAATCACACATAAAGTGGGAGCTGTCACAGTTGCTCTTTGCTGATGACACTGTGCGCTTGGGAGATTCTGAAGAGAAGTTGCAGAGATTGGTGGATGAATTTGGTAGGGTGTGCAAAAGAAGAAAATTAAAAGTGAATACAGAAAAGAGTAAGGTTATGAAGATAACAAAAAGATTAGGTGATGAAAGATTGGATATCAGATTGGAGGGAGAGAGTATGGAGGAGGTGAATGTATTCAGATATTTGGGAGTGGACGTGTCAGCAGATGGGTCTATGAAAGATGAGGTGAATCATAGAATTGATGAGGGGAAAAGGGTGAGTGATGCACTTAGGAGTCTGTGGAGACAAAGAACTTTGTCCTTGGAGGCAAAGAGGGGAATGTATGAGAGTATAGTTTTACCAACGCTCTTATATGGGTGTGAAGCATGGGTGATGAATGTTGCAGCGAGGAGAAGGCTGGAGGCAGTGGAGATGTCATGTCTGAGGGCAATGTGTGGTGTGAATATAATGCAGAGAATTCGTAGTTTGGAAGTTAGGAGGAGGTGTGGGATTACCAAAACTGTTGCCCAGAGGGCTGAGGAAGGGTTGTTGAGGTGGTTCGGACATGTAGAGAGAATGGAGCGAAACAGAGTGACTTCAAGAGTGTATCAGTCTGTAGTGGACGGAAGGCGGGGTAGGGGTCGGCCTAGGAAAGGTTGGAAGGAGGGGGTAAAGAAGGTTTTGTGTGCGAGGGGCTTGGACTTCCAGCAGGCATGCATGAACGTGTTTGATAGGAGTGAATGGAGACAAATGGTTTTTAATACTTGACGTGCTGTTGGGGTGTGAGCAAAGTAACATTTATGAAGGGGTTCAGGGAAACCGGCAGGCCGGACTTGAGTCCTGGAGATGGGAAGTACAGTGCCTGCACTCTGAAGGAGGGGTGTTAATGTTGCAGTTTAAAAACTGTAGTGTAAAGCACCCTTTTGGCAAGACAGTGATGGAGTGAATGATTGTGAAAGTTTTTCTTTTTCGGGCCACCCTGCCTTGGTGGGAATCGGCCAGTGTGATAATAAAATAAATTGTAACATACTCTTTGCATGTTATGGTGTGTATGTTGAACTGCCAGCAACTGGGAGGCCTGGTATGGGACTGAGTCACGGGGGCGGTAACTCAGCAATTTATACTTTATGCCCGGCTAATCACCTGACTAAATTCCCTACTCACATGACTGACTGCCTTCCCAGCCACATGACTAATTATGTACTCAACCACATGACTTACTACCTACTCGCCTACTTTCCATGTACCTGGCAATTCACGTACACATGAATCCATCTAGCTTCTATTCACATAAATATCTACCCACCCTTCTTTCTACCTTCCTGCTTATTTATTTTCCACTAACTCACCCATGTATATACGACCTAACTACCTACATACGTAGTATCTACTTCCCTGCAATGAAACTTCGAGGCAAGAGATACAACAGAAACGTGAGTAAAGGGATTTTTCCAGACACCATTATTGTTCGATGCAATTAACTATCGGCTGAAGCCTAAATTGCATAAAAAATGCAGTAATTTAAGAACCGGCTGGACAAGCACTTTGTAAACACTATATTTAACTAGATACAGCGCAGAAGTTGACCCTGGACAGCGGATTCCAGACTTTAGTGGAGGAACTGCGTCAGGATGACCAGTTGACGATGATGGAAGCAATTGTGGTGGTTGTGTTAGTCACAACAGTAGTAAATCATTTTTGCTTTCATCTTTCCTACAAATATAAACGCATCTTCATCGGTATGGAATCATGACACACCGATTCTTTTTTTTGGAGGGGGGGATGGAGGGACTGGAGTGTGGGGAGAGAGCCTTTTGCTATAATTTCCTAATCTCATCTATGAAGAGAATTAGAGGCAGTTAGATTATAATTACGTGAACCGTGGGTGTATCCTACTATCTGCCTTTCCTATGTACGTTCATGTATTACACCCCATCTACTTACATATCTACCTACCCATATCCATCTACCCACCCTTTATGTACCCACCTACCCCATGTTTATTCACCTATCTCCGTCCAAATCCTCCTCCCTATCTATACCATCTCTATCCATCTATATCTATGTATCTATATCAAATATCGTATTTTCCGGCATATAAGACGCATTTTTTCCCACAGAGACTTTGAAAATCAACCTGGGCCTTATATGCTCAAGTTCAGGATGAAGGGTAGGCTTTTGGGTTACGCTTTAGCAGTTGTTTATTAACGTTACGTTACCACTACTTGGAAACACCGTCTTATATATCTTACATACTTGTGCGTCTTATATGCCGGAAAATGAGGTACCTCACATTAATAAAAAATGAACACAAACTTTGAGATCTAAAAACAATGTGATGGTTGCCATTGACAGAGTGGCAAACTTTGCTAAGATTGGCCGAGAAATTAGCGATGTTAATTGGTTCGAAATGGTAAATACGATCAATTTAGAGATGGCTTGGAATATACTTTATATCAAAGTTAAAAATAGCGATAGGAATAATTTACCAAAAAAAAAAAAGAACGATAAGAGACAACTAATTCAGACTGGATGAAAACATAATTAGTTGAGAGTTTAAGGGCTAAAACGTTTTTCATACAGGGAATTTAAATTGAATTGTAACCGAGAACATGTGAGTTCAAGAGAGAGAAAGAGATGAAATAAGGAAGAATCTGTAAAGCATGGTGTACATAATAACAAAGATAAGCCCCCAAAGAATTCTACAAATACAGAAAGATAAAAAAGTGAAAGAAATTATTGGCCCTCAAGTCGGCGACAACAATGGAATGTCAACCAGGAACAAAGAAGTGACTAATACACAACACAAAACCTCAGTTCTGTATTCACAGCTGAGCGCCAGAACCACTTTCCCAGGCAGTAGAATAAAAGTTTCACACCTGAATCCGAGAAACTAAAAACTATTTAAGTTAGCAATCTTGACATGTTAATAAAATGACATATATTGGCTGCGGGATCCGCCAGAGGCATCAGTCATCTCCGATAACCTCAGCCTAGTAACATGCATTACCTTGTGGTGCAAAAGCCTAAAATTCTCGGAAGCTGCACCTCGAAGCACTCCAGAGATCCAGGAGCTGAAGTTCGACCCTCTGAAACATAGGTGTTATTTGAAATCAGTCTGTCATTCCTTAAAATTTGGCCTCAAATTCTTCAGAGAGGGAGAGAGAAGGGCATCATTAGCAGCACAAAGACGTGTGGTTCATCACCCTGAAGAGATCAGTTGAACGATGCACTATGAAGAGACCTTCAAGAGGCCCAGGAGATGTAAACCAACACTTTCAAAGAGTCCAGTAGCTGCAACACAAACGTCAATCGCTAATAAAATTTGAAACAAACCAGGGGAGACAGTGTGAAGATATCCTCAAGAAGTCTAGTAACTGTGATTCAAAACTCTTAAGCGGCCCATGAGCTTGAGGCCATCTCTTTAAAAACCACTAAAATTTAAGGTTAGGGAACAAGAAAACAACCTCTCATACACGTTCAAAATCCATTATTCGAAAGAGTCTCAAGGAGAAATCTCAGTATTTGTCCTTCAAACCTTTTTTTATTCACTTCTTCATAGGCTATGGGTCCCCTCACCTGCACTACAGTAAGGAAGGGCCTCGTCTCTGTACTTTTAATAACTGTATATACACTGGATGAAGCTTTCTCAAGAAATTTAATATTGAAAATTTTTTTAAAAAGAAAAGTTCCAGCATCTAGGAATGTTTTGAGTCAAATATCTTTACAAGCACAGTTTGTCAGCTTGCTAGGTTCTGACGCTGGAGCTCTACCTCAAATATAGATAATCATGTCATTGGAGAGGCTCAGAGCTGTAGCTCAACTCCTTCAAGAGGCCCAAAATCTGGATTCCAACCCTGTCAACCAGTACTCAAGTTTAAAACTGGAACAAGGTATTGTGGATTTATTTAAAATTCCACTGCAGAAAAGGACAAGGATTAATGGTTTGCAGGAGTTCTTAGTTTCACGCCCCTGGGGAGTTGGTCTTAGTCTCATACCATTGGGGAGCTGGTCATAATCTCACCCCTGGGGAGCTGGTATTAGTCTTACACCCCTGAGGAGTTGGTCTTAGTTCCACACCCCTGGGGAGGAGGTATTCTTTGAATATGTGGGAAGAAGAGAGCGTGACTGAGACTGACTGACTGGTGGGACAGAAGATTCCTCTCGGAAATGGAGGGGTGGCCTGGCCCGGTGGCCTGGTGGCTAAAGCTCCCGCTTCACACACGGAGGGCCCGGGTTCGATTCCCGACGGGTGGGAACATTTCGACGCGTTTCCTTACACCTGTTGTCCTGTTCACCTAGCAGCAAATAGGTACCTGGGTGTTAGTCGACTGGTGTGGATCGCATCCTGGGGGACAAGATTAAGGACCCCAATGGAAATAAGTTAGACAGTCCTCGATGACGCACTGACTTTCTTGGGTTATCCTGGGTGGCTAACCCTCTGGGGTTAAAAATCCGAACGAAATCTTATCTTATCTTATCTTAAGATAAGTGAGTCATGGTGGAAGGTCCCGCTGGAGGGAGAACGAGTGACGAACGTGCAAATATTTTTGATGCCTATGTTTGCAGAAACACACTACCAGACACATTGCGTTTATTTTCGTAATCGATTTGCCTTTAAATATACGTACGTATTGCATAACCGTTAATATATCTTAATCTGTACCTAACCCATATCTAACCTAGCCTAGTCTATCCTAGCTTAATCTAGCCTGAGGTGTCCGGGATCGATTCCCGGCACGGGTGAAACGATGGACATGTTTCCCTACACCTGCTGTCACTGTTCACTTAGCAGTAAGTACCTAGGTGTTAATCGACTGTTGTGGGTGCCATCCTGGGGAACAAGATTAGCCTAAGTTGACAGAAATGCTCCGCATAACCAGGGACTTTCTATATTAAAACTATATCGGAGTATAAAATAAATTCCAACTACAAAATAGAGCCAAAAGCTAAAGTGAAGAACCTGGAGTGAAATTGTCATATTATTAAAATCAAAGAAAGCGCTAAACCAACTAGGGTCATACAGCGTTGCGGGGCAGAAAATAGTGCTGAGGCTATAAACAGCTAGATGGAGAAGGGATCAGAGGTGAGGGGAGAAAAGGGGTAGAAGGGATGCTAAGGGCTATGTGTCAAAGTTCATATAGTAAAGCTGTTGCTGACAAAAAGTCAAAAAGTGATTGTAAGTGAAAGGCAGGGCCATCTGCAAGAAGGAAAAGTAAGGTAAGAGTTGTAGGGTGGCGGCGGCGTCGTTGGAGGTAAATCCCACGAGCTCGCTGGTGAAGCCAGGCGATTTACAAGAAAGTGAAGAACCAAAATAGGGACCCGACAAACCTTACAAAGAGGAATAGGGTGTCGGTCTATGAGATACCCATGGGTAAGGCGAGTATAGGCAATGCGGAGATGGGAGAGTGCAGTCTCCCGAGTATGGCAACAGTGGTAAGAAGATGGCCACAAACCTAAAAGGGGTTTAATAGAGTGCAATTTGTTATGGTGCATGTCCGACCACCGTTGTTGACAATGGCCTCGAAGAAGGGTAGAGGTGACTAGACAATAATCTCTGAATGGAATACATCTATAGGAAACCGGAAGCTCATGTACTGCTGACCGCGCAGCAGCATCCGCTTGTTCATTGTCCTGCACATCAACGTTTCCAGGGACCTAACAGAAAACAACGTCTTTGTTTTTGTTAGTCACACGGCGCAACCATAGTTGAATATGAAGGACTAAAGGATGTGGGGAATCAAATTGTTTAATGGCTTATAAGGCACTGAGTGAATCTGAAATGATCACAGACGTCGAAGGAGACATACGTAATACGGAGAAGCGCTATGAGGATGGCATACAACTCAGCAGTAAAAATACTAGCCGAGTCTAGCAAATGTCCTCTGACAACATCGTCAGGGAACACTGCCGTGAACCCAACACCATCACAAGATTTAGAACCATCTGTATAAACAGCAACCGCATGAGCATGCGATCAGAAGTGATCAAGGAAAAGAGAGCGAGAAGCAGTCGTAGGTAGGAGAGCTTTGGTGCACAGCAGTAGAGGAGAACACGAACTGTTGGAACCTCCCACCCAAGGGATAGCCGTACGTCGGTTTACGTGCGGCCAGCAGTAACAGCCTAGTAGTTGATCAGGCCCTGATCCACAGCGAGGCCTGGTCATGGACCGGTCAGGGGGGCGTTGATCCCTGAAACCCTCTCCAGGTATATATAGTATGCCAGTGATCTCAACTAGGTCTGTATTAGTTGTATCAGGTACTTGTAGAAATAAAGATCAATAATAATATTACTGGGTAAGGAGAGTAGAAGTTTGAGGTAATCAGTCCCTCAACCTGGAACTCAAACTTCTACTCTCCTTACCCACTTCTACTTTGTATTGGACTGATGAAGCCACTGTGTGGCGAAACGTTTCTTCAATAAAGATTCCCATGTGTTGCATAAGTGTCTCAATTCTTCAACTTGTCGGTTTTCAAACCATTCATCACATCTGTCAGACACTGCAACATCATGGGATCTTGGTACAAAGACTTCAACGCTTGCCCAACTTTTGGACGACGACCTACTTAATAATATTACTATTGGTATTTATTATTATTATTATTGCTGCTGCTGCCGCTGCTGCCGCTGCTGCCGCTGCTGCCGCCACTGCTGTTGCTGCTGCTGCTGCTGCCGCCACTGCCGTTGCTGCTGCTGCTGCCGCCACTGCCGTTGCTGCCGCCGCCACTGCCGTTGCTACTGCTGCCGCCGCACTGCCGTTGCTGCCGCCGCCACTGCCGTTGCTGCTGCTGCCACTGCCGTTGCTGCTGCTGCTGCCACTGCCGTTGCTGCTGCTGCTGCCACTGCCGTTGCTGCTGCTGCTGCCGCCACTGCCGTTGCTGCTGCTGCTGCCGTTGCTGCTGCTGCCGCCGTTGCTGCCGCCACTGTCGTTGCTGCTGCTGCTGCCGCTGCCGCCACTGCCGTTGCTGCTGCTGCCGCCACTGCCGTTGCTGCTGCTGTTGCTGCTGCTGCTGCCACTGCCGTTGCAGTTGCTGCTGCTGTTGCTGCTGCCACCGCCGCCGCCGCTGTCGCTGCTGCTCCTGCTTCCGCCTCTGCCGCTCCTGCTGCCGCTGTCGCTGCTGCTCCTGCTGCCGCTGTCGCTGCTGCTCCTGCTGCCGCTGTCGCTGCCGCCGCTGCCGCCGCCGCTGCCGCCGCTGCCGCCGCTGCCGCCGGTACTGCTACTGCTACTACGAGAATCGCTCTTTAAACCCCACACCCCTCTCTCCCCTCTCTCATACTCGTCTTTCCTCCTCCCCTCCCCCTCCCACCTACCCCCCCTTCTCCTCCTCCTCCTCCTCCACCTCCTCCTCCTCCTCCTCCCCCTCCCCCTCCCCCTTCTCCTCCTCCTCCTCCTCCTCTTCTTCCCCCTTCTCCTCCTCCTCCCCCTCCCCCTCCCCCTCCCCCTCCCCCTCCCCCTCCACATCCCACTTGGCCAGGTAAGGGCAGGTGTCGTGATAAGAATAATTAATATATCAACGTGTGGGACAAATTATAAACACCTCATTAAGTTGCTAATTAATTCTCCCGACATTAATTATCTTAAGTGCAGGTGATCTGAGACTCGCCTGGGTGTCTCAGGTGATGTGGGTGGCAGCCTGGGTGGCAGCGTGAGTTGTCATGTTGGTGTGGGTGTTGATGTGGGTACCAGTGGACGTTGTGGGTGGTGATGCGGGTGCCAGTGGACGTTGTGGGTGGTGATGTGGGTGCCAGTGGATGTTGTGTGTGGTGATGTGGGTGCCAGTGGATGTTGTGTGTGGTGATGCAGGTGCCAGTGGATGTTGTGGGTGGTGATGTGGGTGCCAGTGGATGTTGTGTGTGGTGATGTGGGTGCCAGTGGATGTTGTGGGTGGTGATGCAGGTGCCAGTGGATGTTGTGTGTGGTGATGCAGGTGCCAGTGGATGTTGTGGGTGGTGATGTGGGTGCCAGTGGATGTTGTGGGTGGTGATGTGGGTGCCAGTGGATGTTGTGTGTGGTGATGCAGGTGCCAGTGGATGTTGTGGGTGGTGATGTGGGTGCCAGTGGATGTTGTGGGTGGTGATGTGGGTGCCAGTGGATGTTGTGGGTGGTGATGCAGGTGCCAGTGGATGTTGTGGGTGGTGATGCGGGTGCCAGTGGATGTTGTGGGTGATGCAGATGCCAGTGGATGTTGTGGGTGGTGATGCGGGTGCCAGTGGATGTTGTGTGTGGTAATGCAGGTGCCAGTGGATGTTGTGGGTGGTGATGTGGGTGCCAGTGGATGTTGTGGGTGGTGATGTGGGTGCCAGTGGATGTTGTGGGTGGTGATGCAGGTGCCAGTGGATGTTGTGGGTGGTGATGTGGGTGCCAGTGGATGTTGTGGGTGATGATGCAGGTGCCAGTGGATGTTGTGTGTGGTGATGCAGGTGCCAGTGGATGTTGTGGGTGGTGATGTGGGTGCCAGTGGATGTTGTGGGTGGTGATGTGGGTGCCAGTGGATGTTGTGGGTGGTGATGCAGATGCCAGTGGATGTTGTGTGTGGTGATGCAGGTGCCATTGGATGCTGTGGGTGGTGATGTGGGTGTCAGTGGACGTGGGTGGTGATGCAGATACCAGTGGATGTTGTCTGTGGTGATGCGGGTGCCAGTGGATTTTGTGGGTGGTGATGCAGATGCCAGTGGATGTTGTGGGTGGTGATGTGGGTGCCAGTGGATGTTGTGTGTGGTGAATCAGGTGCCAGTGGATGTTGTGGGTAGCGATGTGGGTGACAGTGGATGTTGTGGGTGGTGATGCCTGTGCCAGTGGATGTTGTGTGTGGTGATGCAGGTGCCAGTGGATGTTGTGGGTGGTGATGCGGGTGCCAGTGGATGTTGTGGGTGGTGATGTGGGTGCCAGTGGATGTTGTGGGTGGTGATATGGGTGCCAGTGGATGTTGTGGGTGGTGATGCAGATACCAGTGGATGTTGTGGGTGGTGATGCAGATACCAGTGGATGTTTTGGGTGGTGATGCGGGTGCCAGTGGATGTTGTGTGTGGTGATGCAGGTGCCAGTGGATGTTGTGGGTGGTGATGCAGGTGCCAGTGGATGTTGTGGGTGGTGATGCAGGTGCCAGTGGATGTTGTGTGTGGTGATGCAGGTGCCAGTGGATGTTGTGGGTGGTGATGCGGGTGCCAGGGGATATGTGTGGTGATGCAGGTGACAGTGGATGTTTTGGGTGATGATGCGGGTGCCATTGGATGCTGTGGGTGGTGATGTGGGTGCCAGTGGATGTTGTGGGTGGTGATGCAGATGCCAGTGGATGTTGTGTGTGGTGATGCAGGTGCCATTGGATGCTGTGGGTGGTGATGTGGGTGAGAGTGGATGTAGTGGGTGGTGATGTGGGTGCCAGTGCATGTTGTGGGTGGTGATGCGGGTGAGAGTGGATGTTGTGGGTGGTGATGCAGATACCAGTGGATGTTGTGGGTGGTGATGCGGGTACCAGTGGATGTTGTGGGTGGTGATGCAGATGCCAGTGGATGTTGTGTGTGGTGATGCAGGTGCCAGTGGATGTTGTGGGTGGTGATGTGGGTGCCAGTGGATGTTGTGGGTGATGATGCAGGTGCCAGTGGATGTTGTGTGTGGTGATGCAGGTGCCAGTGGATGTTGTGGGTGGTGATGTGGGTGCCAGTGGATGTTGTGGGTGGTGATATGGGTGCCAGTGGATGTTGTGGGTGGTGATGTGGGTGCCAGTGGATGTTGTGGGTGGTGATGCAGATGCCAGTGGATGTTGTGTGTGGTGATGCAGGTGCCATTGGATGCTGTGGGTGGTGATGTGGGTGCCAGTGGATGTGGGTGGTGATGCAGATACCAGTGAATGTTATGGGTGGTGATGCGGGTGCCAGTGGATGTTGTGGGTGGTGATGCAGATGCCAGTGGATGTTGTGGGTGGTGATGCGGGTGCCAGTGGATGTTGCGTGTGGTAATGCAGGTGCCAGTGGATGTTGTGGGTGGTGATGTGGGTGTCAGTGGATGTTGTGGGTGGTGATGTGGGTGCTAGTGGATGTTGTGGGTGGTGATGCAGGTTCCAGTGGATGTTGTGGGTGGTGATGTGGGTGCCAGTGGATGTTGTGGGTGATGATGCAGGTGCCAGTGGATGTTGTGTGTGGTGATGCTGGTGCCAGTGGATGTTGTGGGTTGTGATGTGGGTGCCAGTGGATGTTGTGGGTGGTGATGTGGGTGCCAGTGGATGTTGTGGGTGGTGATGCAGATGCCATTGGATGTTGTGTGTGGTGATGCAGGTGCCATTCGATGCTGTGGGTGGTGATGTGGGTGTCAGTGGATGTGGGTGGTGATGCAGATGCCAGTGGATGTTGTGGGTGGTGATGCGGGTGCCAGTGGATGTTGTGGGTGGTTATGCAGATGCCAGTGGATGTTGTGGGTGGTGATGTGAGTGCCAGTGGATGTTGTGTGGTGATGCGGGTGCCAGTGGATGTTGTTGGTGGTGATGCAGATGCCAGTGGATGTTGTGGGTGGTGATGCCTGTGTCAGTGGATGTTGTGTGTGGTGATGCAGGTGCCAGTGGATGTTGTGGGTTGTGATGTGGGTGCCAGTGGATGTTGTGGGTGGTAATGCGGGTGCCAGTGGATGTGGGTGATGTGGGTGCCAGTGGATGTTGTGGGTGGTGATGTGGGTGCCAGTGGATGTTGTGGGTGGTGATGCAGATACCAGTGGATGTTGTGGGTGGTGATGTGGGTGCCAGTGGATGTTGTGTGTGGTGATGCAGGTGCCAGTGGATGTTGTGGGTGGTGATGCAGGTGCCAGTGGATGTTGTGGGTGGTGATGCAGGTTCCAGTGGATGTTGTGTGTGGTGATGCAGGTGCCAGTGGATGTTGTGGGTGGTGATACGGGTTCCAGGGGATGTGTGTGGTGATGCAGGTGCCAGTGGATGTTTTGGGTGGTGATGCGGGTGCCATTGTATGCTGTGGGTGGTGATGTGGGTGCCAGTGGATGTTGTGGGTGGTGATGCAGATGCCTGTGGTTGTTGTGGGTGGTGATGCAGATACCAGTGGATGTTGTGGGTGGTGATGCAGATACCAGTGGATGTTGTGGGTGGTGATGCAGATACCAGTGGATGTTGTGGGTGGTGATGCGGGTGCCAGTGGATGTTGTGTGTGGTGATGCAGGTGCCAGTGGATGTTGTGTGTGGTGATGCAGGTGCCAGTGGATGTTGTGGGTGGTGATGCAGGTTCCAGTGGATGTTGTGTGTGGTGATGCAGGTGCCAGTGGATGTTGTGGGTGGTGATACGGGTTCCAGGGGATGTGTGTGGTGATGCAGGTGCCAGTGGAAGTTTTGGGTGGTGATGCGGGTGCCATTGGATGCTGTGGGTGGTGATGTGGGTGTCAGTGGATGTGGGTGGTGATGCAGATGCCAGTGGATGTTGTGGGTGGTGATGCGGGTGCCAGTGGATGTTGTGGGTGGTTATACAGATACAAGTGGATGTTGTGGGTGCTGATGCAGATGCCAGTGGATGTTGTGTGTGGTGATGCAGGTGCCATTGGATGCTGTGTGTGGTGATGCAGGTGCCATTGGATGCTGTGGGTGGTGATGTGGGTGCCAGTGGATGTAGTGGGTGGTGATGTGGGTGCCAGTGCATGTTGTGGGTGGTGATGCGGGTGCCAGTGGATGTTGTGGGTGGTGATGCAGATACCAGTGGATGTTGTGGGTGGTGATGCAGATGCCAGTGGATGTTATGTGTGGTGATGCAGGTGCCAGTGGATGTTGTGGGTGGTGGTGCAGATACCAGTGGATGTTGTGGGTGGTGATGCTGGTGCCAGTGGATGTTGTGGGTGGTGATGCAGATGCCAGTGGATGTTGTGTGTGGTGATGCCGGTGCCATTGGATGCTGTGGGTGGTGACGTGGGTCCCAGTGGATGTTGTGGGTGATGTGGGTGCCAGTGGATGTTGTGGGTGATGTGGGTGCCAGTGGATGTTGTGGGTGATGTGGGTGCTAGTGGATGTTTGTGTGGGTGATGTGATGCCAATGGATGTTGAGGGTGGTGATGTGGGTGCCAGTGGATGCTGTTATGGGTAGTGATGTGGGTGCCAGTGGATGATGATGCTCCAAGCTGCCATACTGGTGGCAACCCTCGGGTGTGTATCACAGCTCAACACTACACCAACATTCCCACACTGCAAAACATGTCTTGAGAAGCGAATTCTGATAAAACTAAAGCACTGATGAAATTATTATCCTGAAGATAATAAATCACCTGGAAAATCTAAATATCAGCAAATCAAGCTAGCCACACAAACTGCCATTTGTAAATGAATGTTAATATCATTACAAGGAGGTAAGGTGCTGCGGGACTGGAAATTAGGAAATGTTACCCCAGTATCTGAGAGGCCTGACTAGACTTACACCCTCAACTATCGTTCCATCAGCCTAACATTAATTTAGTTAAACAAGTCGAAGCTAATATTATGCGTAAAATAGTTATTTTTTTAAATAAAAATCTTTTTACTGGAAATTAGCACTAATTCGCTACAAAAAATCATGCCTGACCAAAGTACTACAATTTTCGTTTTTTAGCACTTCTGCCGCCTCCCACTAAGGCAGGGTGGCCCGAGGAAGAAAAAATTTTCATCATTTACTCCATCACTGTCATGGCAGATTCGTGTTTACATTACAGTTATAAAACTGCAACGTTAACACCCCTCTTTCAGAGTGCAGACATTGTACTTCCCATTGCCAGGACTCAACTCCGGCCTGCCGGTTTCCCTGAATCCCTTCATAAATGTTACCTTACACTCCAACAGCACGTCAAGTCCTAAAATGCATTTGTCTCCATTCACTCCTGTCTAACATGTTCACGCATGCTTTCTGGAAGTCCAAGTCCCTAGCACACAAAACCTCCTTTTTCCTCTTCCTCCAACCTTTCCTAGGCCGACCCCTACCCCGCCTTCCCTTCACAACAGATTTATACACTCTCGAAGTCATTCTATTTTGTTCCGCCCCCTCTACATGTCCAAACCACCTCAACCCCTCGTCAGCCCTCTGGATAATAGTTTTGGTAAGCCCGCACCTCCTCCTAATTTCCAAACCACGGATTCTCTGCATTATATTCACACCACACATTGCTCTCAGACGTGACATCTCCACTGTCTCCAGAGTTCTCCTCGTTGCAACATTCACCATCCATGCTTCACACCCATAAAAGAGCGTTGGAACAACTATACTCTCATACCTTCCCTTTTTGCTGCCATGGATAAAGTTCTTTGTCTCCACAGACTCCTCAGTCCACCACTTACTTTTTTCCCCTCGTCAATTCTGTGATTCACCTCATCTTTTATAGACCCATCTGCTGACACTTCCACTCCCAAATATAAAAAAAAAACATTCACCTCCTCCATACTCTCTCCCTCCAATCTTTCGATACCTAATTGTTTTTATCCTCATCACCTCACTCTTTCCTATATTCACTTTTAATTTCTTTCTTTTACACACCCTACCAAATTCATCCACCAACCTCTGCAATTTCTCTTCAGAATCTCCCAAAAGCAGTGTCATCAGCAAAGAGCAACTGTGACAACTCCCACTTTGTGTTTGATTCTTTATCTTTTAACTCCACGCCTCTTGCCAACACACGAGCATTCACTTACAACCCCATCTATAAATATATTGAACAACCACGGTGATATCACACATCCCTGTCTAAGGCCTACTTTTACTGGGAAATAATCTCCTTTTCTTCTACATACTCTAACCTCAGACTAACTATCCTTGTAAAAACTCTTCACTACTTTCAATAACCTACCTCCTGTCCCATACACCTGCAACATCTGCCACATTGTCCTCCCTATCCGCCCTATCATACGCCTTTTTCCAAATCCATAAATACCACAAAAACCTCTTTACACTCATCTAAATACTGTTCAATGATTTATATATATATATATATATATATATATATATATATATATATATATATATATATATATATATATATATATATAGTGCCGAATAGGTAAAACTTGCGATTATGGCTTGAATTGCAACGCTCTTCTTGCCGAATAAGGCAAGCAAAAATTTGTGTATGCAATAATTTCACAAAAATCATTCTTAACCTAACGAAAAAATATATTTCATTGTGTCTGTTTATTATTAAATTATTGTAAACTCATCTTAAATATATATAGTTGGATTACGCTAAATTAAATTGCGCTTGTTATAATAAGGTTAGGTAGGTTTTCTAAGGTTCTTTTAGTACAAAATTGTTAATTTTTATATTAACATAAATGAAAAAAATATATCTTTAAAGGTATAAGAGAAAATTTTAGAAATGACTTAATTTTAAAAGAGTTCTTGATAATTGACCAGTTTTACCTATTCGGCACGACATTATATATACATATACATGTTATATATATATATATATATATATATATATATATATATATATATATATATATATATATATATATATATATATATATATATGCTGCAGACGATCTTAACAATGTAATATATGCCACGGGGGATGAAAATCCTCAGCTTAAATATTTTCACCTCTCTCTGTGTGCCATTAAGGGCTATACAATGTTACAAGAGTAGCAACAAGAGAAATGAGGGGAAGTTTTCTCAGAATAAGGTCGCGAGGTGATGCCAGCCAAATATGTAGTAATCTGTGTTTTCCAAATAGCATCCTACAAGGAACCCTATCGAAGATTGCTGGACAAAATCAATGCACAGAGTACTGGAGACTCAGAGGTGTCTGACTGGCTTCATGTAAAAGAGTGGAGTTCCTCAGGGAGTGGTTCTCGAACCAGTCCTCGTCACAATGTTCATTAATGATCTCATGATAGAGCTGACATCTATAATACCAAAATTATCTGATGATACAAAATTGGATAAAAATACAGATACAAAGTTGACATTCGATTAAATTTGTTTTCTAAGTTCGGGTTATTTGTATATGAGTAAAAATTGTTTAGCAACGTACTAATCTAAACAAGGAAATGACCTTGGAGTAATCATGATCTCAAAAGTAGCAAGCAATGCCTGTCTATGAGCAGCAGAGCTAACAGAATGCTAGTTTCATAACTAGAAACATTATCCACAAAATGCTAGACATCATATTAACTGGAATGCATTTGTTAGACCACATCTTGAATAAGCAGCCCAGTTTTGGTCTCCATACCGCTGATAAAGTGTACACTTCCCCCTCTGGACAAGTGGGAGGGAACAGAGCAGAGTGACTAAGCTTGTACCATCACTAGGAAAGTACGTGAAGAAAGACTCAAACCAATGAACATTTCCTCTCTTGGGTAACAGAGGCTACGAGAATGTCTCATTCAAACTTTTAAGATATTAAATGGTTTTGATCCACTCAAACACGATCTATTTGAAATGCAAAAGGAGTCCACTCTGACACAGTGGAATGAATCGTTGGGACAGAAGCAGCTCCCGAAGTTGCATTCCATTGTATATAAAGAATTTTTATTCATTTTTTTATTTAAAAGCAGTTCCAACAGAACAGAGCAAACTACAGTCTGACGCTGTAAGCGCGACGACAGTAATCATTTAAGAATCAGCAGGACAAACACTTTGCAAGTTTAGGATTCTAAATTACACGTTAAGGAAAACCCAACATTTTGTTGCCCCTGTCCACCTAGAAGTAGGTATGTACCTGGTTGTTAGCTAATGTAGTGTTTGCCTTTTGAGAACGAGGATAAAAGGACTGCAGTGGAAATAAGCCAGATATAGTGGGTTTTTTGGTTTATTTTGGGTTACTGTCCCTCCAGATTAGTGGAAAGAAAAAATCTTATTTTTTCTTCTGCTTTTCCTGATGCTGATGCAGCTGTGGAATAATAATGATGACTGACGTCATTACCACCTGGAATAATAATTGGCCTGGCTGGAAGGCGGTACCCTCAAGATGATGTCATCTCCCTCTGGAACAATGATTGGCAGCTCTGGTGGAGGGGGAGGAGCCTCAGGTTGACGTCATCTCCCTCTGGAACAATGATTGGCAGCTCTGGTTGAGGGGGAGGAGCCTCAGGTTGACGTTATATCCCAATGGAATAATGGTAGGCACCTCTAATGGAGGGGGAGGAGCCACAGGTTGATGTCATCGCTCCTGTGGGCTGAGGATGCAGGAAAAGTGAAGTAAAATAACGTAATGTTTGGGTGATTGTGTGTATAGAGGAAGAGGAGGAGGAAGAGTCAGGTTGAAGTGCTTGAATAACGAGGCATCACCCGGTAAACTGTTTACAGTCTCGGGAGGAAGTGAGGTGACCTTGGCACGAGCGACGAACCGACAGGTACAAGCAGACCACCTTGTGTACGACCGCTGTGCCTCTGTATGGTGGTGCCTGTGGTGCTTGTGTCATCACTTTCACGCGCGCGCGCGCGCACACACACACACACACACACACACACACACACACACACACACACACACACCCACACACACACACACACACACACTACCACACACACACTACCACACACACACACACTACCACACACACACACTACCACACACACACTACCACACACACGCTACCACACACACACTACCACAAACACACTACCACAAACACACTACCATAAACACACTACCACAAACACACACTACCACAAACACACTACCATAAACACACTACCACAAACACACTACCATAAACACACTACCACAAACACACTACCACAAACACACTACCACAAACACACTACCATAAACACACTACCACAAACACACTACCATAAACACACTACCACAAACACACTACCACAAACACACTACCACAAACACACTACCACACACACTACCACACACACACTACCACACACACTACCACACACACACTACCACACCCACACTACCACACACACACACTACCACACACACACTACCACACCCACACTACCACACACACACTACCACACACACACTGCCACACCCACACTACCACACCCACATACCACACACACACTACCACACACACACTACCACACACATTACCACACACACACTACCACACACACACTACCACAAACACACTACCATAAACACACTACCATACACACACTACCATAAACACACTACCATAAGCACACTACCATAAACACACTACCATACACACACTACCACAAACACACTACCACAAACACACTACCACAAACACACTACCACAAACACACTACCACAAACACACTACCACACACACACTACCACACACACACTACCACACACACACTACCACACACACACTACCACACACACACTACCCCACACACACTACCACACACACACTACCACACACACACTACCACACACTACCACACACACACTACCACACACACACTACCACACACACTACCACACACACACTACCACACACACACTACCACACACACACTACCACACTACCACACACACACTACCACACACACACTACCACACACACACTACCACACACACACTACCACACACACTACCACACACACACTACCACACACACTACCACACACACACTACCACACACACACTACCACACACACACTACCACACACACACTACCACACACACACACTACCACACACACACTACCACACACACACTACCACACACACACTACCACACACACACTACCACACACACTACCACACACACACTACCACACACATACTACCACACACACACTACCACACACACTACCACACACACTACCCCACACACACTACCACACACACACTACCACACACACACTACCACACACACACTACCACACACACACACACTACCACACACACACTACCACACTACCACACACACACTACCACACTACCACACACACACTACCACACTACCACACACACACTACCACACACACACTTCCACACACACACTACCACACACACACTACCACACACACACTACCACACACACACTACCACACACACACTACCACACACCCACTACCACACACACACTACCACACACACTACCACACACACACACTACCACACACACACACTACCACACACACACACTACCACACACACACTACCACACTCACACTACCACACACACACTACCACACACACTACCACACACACACACTACCACACACACACTACCACACACACACTACCACACACACACTACCACACACACACTACCCCACACACACTACCCCACACACACTACCACACACACACTACCACACACACACTACCACACACACACTACCACACACACACTACCACACACACACTACAACACACACACTACCACACACACACTACCACACACACACACTACCACACACACACTACCACACACACACTACCACACACACTACCACACACTACCACACACACACTACCACACACACACACTACCACACACACTACCACACACACACTACCACACACACACTACCACACACACACTACCACACACACACACTACCACACACACACACTACCACACACACACTACCACACATACACTACCACACACACACTACCACACACACACTACCACACACACACTACCACACACACTACCACACACACTACCACACACACACTACCACACACACACTACCACACACACACACACACACTACCACACACACACTACCACACACACACTACCACACACACACAACCACACACACACAACCACACACACACTACCACACACACACTACCACACACACTACCACACACACACTACCACACACACTACCACACACACACTACCACACACACACTACCACACACACACTACCACACACACACACACTACCACACACACACTACCACACTACCACACACATACTACCACACACACACACTACCACACACACACTACCACACACACACTACCACACACACACTACCACACACACACTACCACACACACACTACCACACACACACTACCACACACACACTACCACACACACTACCACACACACACTACCACACACACACTACCACACACACACACTACCACACACACACTACCACACCCACACTACCATACACACACACTACCATACACACACACTACCATACACACACACTACCATACACACACACTACCATACACACACACTACCATACACACACACTACCATACACACACACTACCATACACACACACTACCATACACACACACTACCATACACACACACTACCATACACACACACTACCATACACACACACACACACACACACACACACACACACACTCTAACACACACACACTACCACACACACTTCCACACACACACACTACCACACACACACTACCACACACACACTACCACACACACACTACCACACACCCACTACCACACACACACTACCACACACACACTACCACACACACACACTACCACACACACACACTACCACACACACTCCCACACACACACTACCACACTACCACACACATACTACCACACACACACTACCACACACACACTACCACACACACACACTACCACACACACACTACCACACACACACACTACCACACACACACACTACCACACACACACACTACCACACACACACTACCACACACACACACTACCACACACACACTACCACACACACTACCACACACCACAAAACCATCCACCCACTGCTGGTAATATCTGTAAATCATTGTTGTTGAAATTGCTACATACTGAATAAAAGTAATAAGTTTCTGTCTCTCTTTTTCTCTCTCTCTCTCTCTCTCTCTCTCTCTCTCTCTCTCTCTCTCTCTCTCTGTATTTCTCTGGAAAATAACATAAATCATCATTTATCATATCATTAAATTAAATACGATTAATAATACCAACCTTGTTACTTATCATCGTGCCGGGGAAGCGGGGAAATTCTAATTGAACGGGGAAGAGGTAAGCAGCAGAAATTTCCAGGATTTATTTAGCCATTACTCTCTACATAATATGTTAAAAAAATCCAAGGACAATGAAGTGTGGATGATCCAAGGTAACAGTAGTAGTGATTACAACCCGCCACCAATCAGCAGGATATCAAGACAGGGAACATGAAGACTACAGCTGTGCTACAAGGAAGATACGTAATACAACAAAGGTAAGACAAGGCCGAGAGATTTGTATCTTAAGAGACTCTAAGTGCAGTTTTAGTAAAGTTTATTAAAGAGAAGGTTAGCTGTATGAAATTTTCTTTTTCATGCTAGAGATACCTGGGGAAAGCATGATATATAGGCGAGAGAAAGAAGTTTCAGGTATCGTGATGAGGTGTCGTGGTGGGAGAAAGGTACTCGGCAACGCTTCTCTTTTTTATCTTCTCTAGATTAGAGACGCCGCTGCTGCTGCTGCTGCTGCTGCTGCTGCTGCTGCTGCTGCTGATGATGATGATGATGATGATGATGATGATGATGATGATGATGAGTTTGACACTTGTGCAACACTTGAGTATCTTTATTGTGGAAACGTTTCTCCAATCAGTGGCTTCATCAGTCCGCTATCTTCAAATGCTGCGTTTCTCCACATGACCTTTATCTGTTTCCATTAGTGGGCCTCGTCTACGCTCCTGACCACTATTGTTCCCTGCAAAAAAACTTGCTTAGTCATATTCTTGTTTTGGAATTTTATTAAAAATTCAGACATTTGCTTAAGCAATTCGCAAAACGGGCGAAATTATTTACAAATATTATCTCTCAGTCCACAGCAGGATTCGAACCTGCGAACTCTGTATCAGAGTACACAGTACAGTCTTACGGCGTGTAAATAGAGAAGCATCTGTCCTTTCCCTCAGCTCTTACAAATAATTTCGTTAGAGAAACTTGTTCATAATACTGTAGCCGAGGTTTGAGCATCAGGTTCGAATCCTTCTTGTGGTAAATAATAAGTCCTCTCGTAAATTTTTTCCCCAAGATTAGGCGTTTTAAATAACTTTTTGCACCGCAGCTTGACGAGTGAGGAAGCAGTTGAAGATAGACAGTATTGAACTATATTCTTCTTCATTTACATCAAGTACATGTTCTAGCATAATTTTGATAGATCAGCCTGTGTAAGGTAATGTGTGAAGGAGAGTAAATATGGCCAGACATGATGAGTAAGATGTGGCAGGAGAGACACTTACGTACAGGTCAGGACAGTTATTACAGGAAACGTTCCGTGGCGAGACTTACCCTCTGATGTTCTGAAGTGTTCGTAAGTGTCTTGTTCTAAATATTGTTGGCATCATTATACCATTTTTCATGAGTAAGACGCATGATGAGTAATACGCATGATGAGCAAGACGCATGATGAGTAAGATTCATGATGAGCAAGACGCATGATGAGTAATACGCATGATGAGCAAGACGCATGATGAGTAAGACGCATGATGAGTAATACACATGATGAGCAAGACGCATGATGAGTAAGACGCATGATGAGCAAGACGCATGATGAGCAAGACGCATGATGAGCAAGACGCATGATGAGCAAGACGCATGATGAGTAAGACGCATGATGAATAATACGCATGATGAGTAAGACGCACGATGAGTAAGACGCATGATGAGCAAGACGCATGATGAGCAAGACGCATGATGAATAATACGCATGATGAGCAAGACGCATGATGAGCAAGACGCATGATGAGCAAGACGCATGATGAATAATACGCATGATGAGCAAGACGCATGAGTAAGACGCATGATGAGCAAAACGCATGATGAGCAAGACGCATGATGAGCAAGACGCATGATGAGCAAGACGCATGAGTAAGACGCATGATGAGCAAAACGCATGATGAGCAAGACGCATGATGAGTAAGACGCATGAGTAAGACGCATGGTGAGTAAGACGCATGGTGAGTAAGACGCATGATGAGCAAGACGCATGATGAGCAAGACGCATGATGAGCAAGACGCATGATGAGCAAGACGCATGATGACCAAGACGCATGATGAGCAAGACGCATGAGTAAGATGCATGATGAGCAAGACGCATGATGAGCAAGATGCATGATGAGCAAGATGCATGATGAGTAAGACGCATGATGAGTAAGACGCATGATGAGTAAGACGCATGATAAGTAAGACGCATGATGAGTAAGACGCATGATGAGCAAGATGCATGATGAGTAAGACGCATGATGAGCAAGATGCATGATGAGTAAGTCGCATGAGTAAGACTCATGATTAGTAAGACTCATGATGATCAAGACGCATGATGAGCAAGACGCATGATGAGAAAGACGCTTGATGAGTAAGACGTATGATGAGTAAGACGCATGATCAAGACGCATGATGAGCAGGACGCATGATGAGTAAGACGCATGATAAGACGCATGATGAGCAAGACGCATGATGAGTAAGACGCATGATGAGCAAGACGCATGAGGAGCAAGACGCATGATGAGCAAGACGCATGAGTAAGACGCATGATGAGTAAGACACATGATGAGCAAGACGCATGAGTAAGATGCATGATGACACAGACGCATGATGAGCAAGACGCATGATGAGTAAGACGCATGATGAGTAAGACGCATGCGTCTCACTCATCATGCATGATGAATAAGACGCATGATGAGCAAGATGCATGATGAGTAAGACGCATGATGAGTAAGACGCATGATGATCAAGACGCATGATGAGTAAGACGCATGATGAGCAAGATGCATGATGAGTAAGATGCATGATGAGCAAGATGCATGATGAGTAAGACGCATAATGAGCAAGATGCATGATGAGTAAGTCGCATGATGAGTAAGACGCATGATGAGTAAGACGCATGATGAGTAAGACGCATGAGTAAGACTCATGATTAGTAAGACGCATGATGATCAAGACGCATGATGAGCAAGACGCATGATGAGCAAGACGCATGATGAGCAAGACGCATGATAAGCAAGACGCATGATGAGCAAGACGCATGATGAGCAAGACACATGATGAGTAAGACACATGATGAATAAGACGCATGAGTAAGACGCATGATGAGCAAGACGCATGATGAGTAAGACGCATGATGAGCAAGATGCATGATGAGTAAGACGCATGATGAGCAAGATGCATGATGAGTAAGACGCATGATGAGCAAGATGCATGATGAGTAAGTCGCATGATGAGTAAGACGCATGAGTAAGACTCATGATTAGTAAGACTCATGATGAGCAAGACGCATGATGAGAAAGACGCTTGATGAGTAAGACGTATGATGAGTAAGACGCATGATCAAGACGCATGATGAGCAAGACGCATGATGAGAAAGACGCTTGATGAGTAAGACGTATGATGAGTAAGACGCATGATCAAGACGCATGATGAGCAAGACGCATGATGAGTAAGACGCATGATGAGCAAGACGCATGATGAGTAAGACGCATGATGAGCAAGACGCATGATGAGCAAGACGCATGAGTAAGACGCATGATGAGTAAGACACATGATGAGCAAGACGCATGATGAGTAAGACGCATGATGAGTAAGACACATGAGTAAGACGCATGCGTCTCACTCATCATGCATGATGAGTAAGACGCATGATGAGTAAGTCGCATGAGTAAGACGCATGATGATCAAGACGCATGATGAGTAAGACGCATGATGAGCAAGATGCATGATGAGTAAGTCGCATGAGTAAGACTCATGATTAGTAAGACGCATGATGAGCAAGACGCATGATGAGAAAGACGCTTGATTAGTAAGACGCATGATGAGTAAGACCCATGATCAAGACGCATGATGAGCAAGACGCATGATGAGTAAGACCCATGATCAAGACGCATGATGAGCAAGACGCATGATGAGTAAGACGCATGATGAGTAAGACACATGAGTAAGATGCATGATGAGCAAGACGCATGATGAGCAAGACACATGAGTAAGATGCATGATGACCAAGACGCATGATGAGCAAGACGCATGATGAGTAAGACGCATGAGTAAGACACATGAGTAAGACGCATGAGTAAGATGCATGATGACCAAGACGCATGATGACCAAGACGCATGATGACCAAGACGCATGATGACCAAGACGCATGATGACCAAGACGCATGATGACCAAGACGCATGATGAGCAAGACGCATGATGACCAAGACGCGTGATGACCAAGACGCATGATGACCAATACGCATGATGAGTAAGACGCATGATGACCAAGACGCATGAGTAAGACGCATGATGACCAAGACGCATGATGACCAAGACGCATGATGACCAAGACGCGTGATGACCAAGACGCATGATGAGCAAGACGCATGATGAGTAAGACGCATGATGAGTAAGACACATGAGTAAGACGCATGCGTCTCACTCATCGCCTGTCGGTATTTTATGCAATTTTTAACATGACCAGACATGCCTATTATTATTATTATTATTATTATTATTATTATTATTTTATAAAACTAAGTCAACAGTTTGGTCAGCCAAGTGCCTAAATAGCCAGGCTGTGATGAAATTATGGGTCAGAGGGCTGCCAACATCAACAGTCTGGTTGACTAGGCAAGCACCAGACAAACCTGGCCCAGGACCGGACTGCGGTAGTAAGAAAACTCTTGAACCCATGTAAGACATGTGTAACACCACTGGTGACAGTGGACAGTGTTCATCACGGTGCAGCACCACTGGTGACAGTGGACTGTGTTCATCACGGTGTAGCACCGCTGGTGACAGTGGACTGTGTTCATCACGGTGTAGCAACACTGGTGACAGTGGACTGTGTTCATCACGGTGTAGCAACACTGGTGACAGTGGACTGTGTTCATCACGGTGCAGCACAACTGGTGACAGTGGACTGTGTTCATCACGGTGCAGCACCACTGGTGACAGTGGACTGTGTTCATCACGGTGTAGCAACACTGGTGACAGTGGACTGTGTTCATCACGGTGTAGCAACACTGGTGACAGTGGACTGTGTTCATCACGGTGTAACACCACTTGTGACAGTGGACTGTGTTCATCACGGTGTAGCAACACTGGCGACAGTGGACTGTGTTCATCACGGTGTAGCAACACTGGTGACAGTGGACTGTGTTCATCACGGTGTAGCAACACTGGTGACAGTGGACTGTGTTCATCACGGTGTAACACCACTGGTGACAGTGGACTGTGTTCATCACGGTGTAGCAACACTGGTGACAGTGGACTGTGTTCATCACGGTGTAGCAACACTGGTGACAGTGGACAGTGTTCATCACGGTGTAGCACCACTGGTGACAGTGGACTGTGTTCATCACGGTGTAGCAACACTGGTGACAGTGGACAGTGTTCATCACGGTGTAACACCACTGGTGACAGTGGGCTGTGTTCATCACGGTGTAACACCACTGGTGACAGTGGACTGTGTTCATCACGGTGTAGCAACACTGGTGACAGTGGACTGTGTTCATCACGGTGTAGCAACACTGGTGACAGTGGACAGTGTTCATCACGGTGTAACACCACTGGTGACAGTGGACTGTGTTCATCACGGTGTAACACCACTGGTGACAGTGGACAGTGTTCATCACGGTGTAACACCACTGGTGACAGTGGACTGTGTTCATCACGGTGTAACACCACTGGTGACAGTGGACTGTGTTCATCACGGTGTAGCACCACTGGTGACAGTGGACTGTGTTCATCACGGTGTAACACCACTGGTGACAGTGGACAGTGTTCATCACGGTGTAACACCACTGGTGACAGTGGACTGTGTTCATCACGGTGTAACACCACTGGTGACAGTGGACTGTGTTCATCACGGTGTAGCACCACTGGTGACAGTGGACTGTGTTCATCACGGTGTAACACCACTGGTGACAGTGGACTGTGTTCATCACGGTGTAGCACCACTGGTGACAGTGGACTGTGTTCATCACGGTGTAGCACCACTGGTGACAGTGGACAGTGTTCATCACGGTGCAGCACCACTGGTGACAGTGGACTGTGTTCATCACGGTGTAGCACCACTGGTGACAGTGGACTGTGTTCATCACGGTGTAGCACCACTGGTGACAGTGGACAGTGTTCATCACGGTGCAGCACCACTGGTGACAGTGGACTGTGTTCATCACCGTGTAGCACCACTGGTGACAGTGGACTGTGTTCATCACGGTGTAACACCACTGGTGACAGTGGACAGTGTTCATCACGGTGTAACACCACTGGTGACAGTGGACAGTGTTCATCACGGTGCAGCACCACTGGTGACAGTGGACTGTGTTCATCACGGTGTAGCACCACTGGTGACAGTGGACTGTGTTCATCACGGTGCAGCACCACTGGTGACAGTGGACTGTGTTCATCACGGTGTAACACCACTGGTGACAGTGGACTGTGTTCATCACGGTGTAACACCACTGGTGACAGTGGACAGTGTTCATCACGGTGTAACACCACTGGTGACAGTGGACAGTGTTCATCACGGTGTAGCACCACTGGTGACAGTGGTGTTCATCACGGTGTAGCACCACTGGTGACAGTGGACAGTGTTCATCACGGTGCAGCACCACTGGTGACAGTGGACTGTGTTCATCACGGTGTATCACCACTGGTGACAGTGGACTGTGTTCATCACGGTGTATCACCACTGGTGACAGTGGACTGTGTTCATCACGGTGCAGCACCACTTGTGACAGTGGACTGTGTTCATCACGGTGTATCACCACTGGTGACAGTGGACTGTGTTCATCACGGTGTATCACCACTGGTGACAGTGGACAGTGTTCATCACGGTGCAGCACCACTGGTGGCAGTGGACTGTGTTCATCGCGGTGTAACACAACTGGTGACAGTGGACTGTGTTCATCACTGTGTAGCACCACTGGTTACAGTGGACTGTGTTCATCACTGTGTAGCACCACTGGTGACAGTGGACTGTGTTCATCACGGTGTAGCAACACTGGTGACAGTGGACTGTGTTCATCACGATGTAGCACCACTGGTGACAGTGGACTGTGTTCATCACGGTGTAGCAACACTGGTGACAGTGGACTGTGTTCATCACGTGTAGAACCACAGGTGACAGTGGACTGTGTTCACCACAGTGTAGCACCACTGGTGACAGTGGTCAGTGTTCATGCAGGTGTAACACCACTGGTGACAGTGGTCAGTGTTCATGCAGGTGTAACACCACTGGTGACAGTGGTCAGTGTTCATGCAGGTGTAACACCACTGGTTACAGTGGACTGTGTTCATCACGGTGTAGCACCACTGGTGACAGTGGGCAGTGTTCATCCAGGTGTAACACCACTGGTGACAGTGGTCAGTGTTCATGCAGGTGTAACACCACTGGTGACAGTGGTCAGTGTTCATGCAGGTGTAACACCACTAGTGACAGTGGACAGTGTTCATCCAGGTGTAACACCACTGGTGACAGTGGACAGTGTTCATCCAGGTGTAACACCACTGGTGACAGTGGACAGTGTTCATCCAGGTGTAACACCACTTGTGACAGTGGACAGTGTTCATCACGGTGCAGCACCACTGGTGACAGTGGACAGTGTTCATCACGGTGTAACACCACTGGTGACAGTGGACAGTGTTCATCACGGTGCAGCACCACTGGTGACAGTGGACTGTGTTCATCACGGTGTATCACCACTGGTGACAGTGGACTGTGTTCATCACGGTGTATCACCACTGGTGACAGTGGACAGTGTTCATCCAGGTGTAACACCACTGGTGACAGTGGACAGTGTTCATCCAGGTGTAACACCACTGGTGACAGTGGACAGTGTTCATCCAGGTGTAACACCACTGGTGACAGTGGACAGTGTTCATCCAGGTGTAACACCACTGGTGACAGTGGACAGTGTTCATCCAGGTGTAACACCGCTGGTGACAGTGGACAGTGTTCATCCAGGTGTAACAACACTGGTGACAGTGGACAGTGTTCATCCAGGTGTAACACCACTGGTGACAGTGGACAGTGTTCATCCAGGTGTAACAACACTGGTGACAGTGGACAGTGTTCATCCAGGTGTAACAACACTGGTGACAGTGGACAGTGTTCATCCAGGTGTAACACCACTGGTGACAGTGGACAGTGTTCATCCAGGTGTAACACCACTGGTGACAGTGGACAGTGTTCATCCAGGTGTAACACCACTGGTGACAGTGGACAGTGTTCATCCAGGTGTAACACCACTGGTGACAGTGGACAGTGTTCATCCAGGTGTAACACCGCTGGTGACAGTGGACAGTGTTCATCCAGGTGTAACAACACTGGTGACAGTGGACAGTGTTCATCCAGGTGTAACACCACTGGTGACAGTGGACAGTGTTCATCCAGGTGTAACAACACTGGTGACAGTGGACAGTGTTCATCCAGGTGTAACAACACTGGTGACAGTGGACAGTGTTCATCCAGGTGTAACAACACTCGTGACAGTGGACAGTGTTCATCCAGGTGTAACACCACTGGTGACAAAGACGCCTGGAAACCAAAATTTTAAACAAGATGAAGAATTAGGAATTTTTATTCCGTAGACGTGTCGCAGAGCCGGTTGTCAGTCCCCCAGGCTAGCAGCAGTACTTGTTATCAGTCCCCCAGGCTAGCAGCAGTACTTGTTATCAGTCCCCCAGGCTAGCAGCAGTACTTGTTATCAGTCCCCCAGGCTAGCAGCAGTACTTGTTATCAGTCCCCCAGGCTAGCAGCAGTACTTGTTATCAGTCCCCCAGGCTAGCAGCAGTACTTGTTATCAGTCCCCCAGGCTAGCAGCAGTACTTGCTGTTATCAGTCCCCCAGGCTAGCAGCAGTACTTGCTGTTATCAGTCCCCCAGGCTAGCAGCAGTACTTGCTGTTATCAGTCCCCCAGGCTAGCAGCAGTACTTGCTGTTATCAGTCCCCCAGGCTAGCAGCAGTACTTGCTGTTATCAGTCCCCCAGGCTAGCAGCAGTACTTGCTGTTATCAGTCCCCCAGGCTAGCAGCAGTACTTGCTGTTATCAGTCCCCCAGGCTAGCAGCAGTACTTGCTGTTATCAGTCCCCCAGGCTAGCAGCAGTACTTGCTGTTATCAGTCCCCCAGGCTAGCAGCAGTACTTGCTGTTATCAGTCCCCCAGGCTAGCAGCAGTACTTGCTGTTATCAGTCCCCCAGGCTAGCAGCAGTACTTGCTGTTATCAGTCCCCCACGCTAGCAGCAGTACTTGCTGTTATCAGTCCCCCAGGCTAGCAGCAGTACTTGCTGTTATCAGTCCCCCAGGCTAGCAGCAGTACTTGCTGTTATCAGTCCCCCAGGCTAGCAGCAGTACGTGCTGTTATCAGTCCCCCAGGCTAGCAGCAGTACTTGCTGTTATCAGTCCCCCAGGCTAGCAGCAGTACTTGCTGTTATCAGTCCCCCAAGCTAGCAGCAGTACTTGCTGTTATCAGTCCCCCAGGCTAGCAGCAGCACTTGCTGTTATCAGTCCCCCAGGCTAGCAGCAGTACTTGCTGTTATCAGTCCCCCAGGCTAGCAGCAGTACTTGCTGTTATCAGTCCCCCAGGCTAGCAGCAGTACTTGCTGTTATCAGTCCCCCAGGCTAGCAGCAGTACTTGCTGTTATCAGTCCCCCAGGCTAGCAGCAGCACTTGCTGTTATCAGTCCCCCAGGCTAGCAGCAGTACTTGTTATCAGTCCCCCAGGCTAGCAGCAGTACTTGTTATCAGTCCCCCAGGCTAGCAGCAGTACTTGCAGTGGCTAGCAGCAGTATCAGTCCCCCAGGCTAGCAGCAGTACTTGTTATCTGGCTAGCAGCAGTACTTGCTATCAGTCCCCCAGGCTAGCAGCAGTACTTGCTGTTATCAGTCCCCCAGTAGCAGCAGTACTTGCTGTTATCCAGCAGTACTTGCTGTTATCAGTCCCCCAGGCTAGCAGCAGTACTTGCTGTTATCAGTCCCCCAGTAGCAGCAGTACTTGCTGTTATCAGTCCCCCAGGCTAGCAGCAGTACTTGCTGTTATCAGTCCCCCAGGCTAGCAGCAGTACTTGCTGTTATCAGTCCCCCAGGTTAGCAGCAGTACTTGCTGTTATCAGTCCCCCATGCTAGCAGCAGTACTTGCTGTTATCAGTCCCCCAGGCTAGCAGCAGTACTTGCTGTTATCAGTCCCCCAGGCTAGCAGCAGTACTTGCTGTTATCAGTCCCCCAGGCTAGCAGCAGTACTTGCTGTTATCAGTCCCCCAGGCTAGCAGCAGTACTTGCTGTTATCAGTCCCCCAGGCTAGCAGCAGTACTTGCTGTTATCAGTCCCCCAGGCTAGCAGCAGTACTTGCTGTTATCAGTCCCCCAGGCTAGCAGCAGTACTTGCTGTTATCAGTCCCCCAGGCTAGCAGCAGCACTTGCTGTTATCAGTCCCCCAGGCTAGCAGCAGTACTTGCTGTTATCAGTCCCCCAGGCTAGCAGCAGTACTTGCTGTTATCAGTCCCCCAGGCTAGCAGCAGTACTTGCTGTTATCAGTCCCCCAGGCTAGCAGCAGTACTTGCTGTTATCAGTCCCCCAGGCTAGCAGCAGGCTAGCAGCAGTACTTCCTGTGATCAGTCCCCCAGGCTAGCAGCAGTACTTGCTGTTATCAGTCCCCCAGGCTAGCAGCAGTACTTGCTGTTATCAGTCCCCCAGGCTAGCAGCAGTACTTGCTGTTATCAGTCCCCCAGGCTAGCAGCAGTACTTGCTGTTAGCACTCCCCCCAGCTAGCCGCAGTACTTGCTGTTATCAGTCCCCCAGGCTAGCAGCAGTACTTGCTGTTATCAGTCCCCCAGGCTAGCAGCAGTACTTGCTGTTATCAGTCCCCCAGGCTAGCAGCAGTACTTGCTGTTATCAGTCCCCCAGGCTAGCAGCAGTACTTGCTGTTATCAGTCCCCCAGGCTAGCAGCAGTACTTGCTGTTATCAGTCCCCCAGGCTAGCAGCAGTACTTGCTGTTATCAGTCCCCCAGGCTAGCAGCAGTACTTGCTGTTATCAGTCCCCCAGGCTAGCAGCAGTACTTGCTGTTATCAGTCCCCCAGGCTAGCAGCAGTACTTGCTGTTATCAGTCCCCCAGGCTAGCAGCAGTACTTGCTGTTATCAGTCCCCCAGGCTAGCAGCAGTACTTGCTGTTATCAGTCCCCCAGGCTAGCAGCAGTACTTGCTGTTATCAGTCCCCCAGGCTAGCAGCAGTACTTGCTGTTATCAGTCCCCCAGGCTAGCAGCAGTACTTGCTGTTATCAGTCCCCCAGGCTAGCAGCAGTACTTGCTGTTATCAGTCCCCCAGGCTAGCAGCAGTACTTGCTGTTATCAGTCCCCCAGGCTAGCAGCAGTACTTGCTGTTATCAGTCCCCCAGGCTAGCAGCAGTACTTGCTGTTATCAGTCCCCCAGGCTAGCAGCAGTACTTGCTGTTATCAGTCCCCCAGGCTAGCAGCAGTACTTGCTGTTATCAGTCCCCCAGGCTAGCAGCAGTACTTGCTGTTATCAGTCCCCCAGGCTAGCAGCAGTACTTGCTGTTATCAGTCCCCCAGGCTAGCAGCAGTACTTGCTGTTATCAGTCCCCCAGGCTAGCAGCAGTACTTGCTGTTATCAGTCCCCCAGGCTAGCAGCAGTACTTGCTGTTATCAGTCCCCCAGGCTAGCAGCAGTACTTGCTGTTATCAGTCCCCCAGGCTAGCAGCAGTACTTGCTGTTATCAGTCCCCCAGGCTAGCAGCAGTACTTGCTGTTATCAGTCCCCCAGGCTAGCAGCAGTACTTGCTGTTATCAGTCCCCCAGGCTAGCAGCAGTACTTGCTGTTATCAGTCCCCCAGGCTAGCAGCAGTACTTGCTGTTATCAGTCCCCCAGGCTAGCAGCAGTACTTATTGTTATCAGTCCCCCAGGCAGCAGTACTTGCTGTTATCAGTCCCCCAGGCTAGCAGCAGTACTTGCTGTTATCAGCAGCAGTACTTAGCTGTTATCAGTCCCCCAGGCTAGCAGCAGTACTTTCTGTTATCAGTCCCCCAGGCTAGCAGCAGTACTTGCTGTTATCAGTCCCCCAGGCTAGCAGCAGTACTTGCTGTTATCAGTCCCCCAGGCTAGCAGCAGTACTTGCTGTTATCAGTCCCCCAGGCTAGCAGCAGTACTTGCTGTTATCAGTCCCCCAGGCTAGCAGCAGTACTTATTGTTATCAGTCCCCCAGGCTAGCAGCAGTACTTAGTGTTATCAGTTTGCTGTTATCAGTCCCCCAGGCTAGCAGCAGTACTTGCTGTTATCAGTCCCCCAGGCTAGCAGCAGTACTTATTGTTATCAGTCCCCCAGGCTAGCAGCAGTACTTGCTGTTATCAGTCCCCCAGGCTAGCAGCAGTACTTGCTGTTATCAGTCCCCCAGGCTAGCAGCAGTACTTGCTGTTATCAGTCCCCCAGGCTAGCAGCAGTACTTGCTGTTATCAGTCCCCCAGGCTAGCAGCAGTACTTGCTGTTATCAGTCCCCCAGGCTAGCAGCAGTACTTGCTGTTATCAGTCCCCCAGGCTAGCAGCAGTACTTGCTGTTATCAGTCCCCCAGGCTAGCAGCAGTACTTGCTGTTATCAGTCCCCCAGGCTAGCAGCAGTACTTGCTGTTATCAATCCCCAGGCTAGCAGCAGTACTTGCTGTTATCAGTTCCCCAGGCTAGCAGCAGTACTTGCTGTTATCAGTCCCCCAGGCTAGCAGCAGCACTTGCTGTTATCAGTCCCCCAGGCTAGCAGCATTACTTGCTGTTATCAGTCCCCCACGCTAGCAGCAGTACTTGCTGTTATCAGTCCCCCAGGCTAGCAGCAGTACTTGCTGTTATCAGTCCCCCAGGCTAGCAGCAGTACTTGCTGTTATCAGTCCCCCAGGCTAGCAGCAGTACTTGCTGTTATCAGTCCCCCAGGCTAGCAGCAGTACTTGCTGTTATCAGTCCCCCAGGCTAGCAGCAGTACTTGCTGTTATCAGTCCCCCAGGCTAGCAGCAGTACTTGCTGTTATCAGTCCCCCAGGCTAGCAGCAGTACTTGCTGTTATCAGTCCCCCAGGCTAGCAGCAGCAGCAGTACTTGCTGCTATCAGTCCCCCAGGCTAGCAGCAGTACTTGCTGTTATCAGTCCCCCAGGCTAGCAGCAGTACTTGCTGTTATCAGTCCCCCAGGCTAGCAGCAGTACTTGCTGTTATCAGTCCCCCAGGCTAGCAGCAGTACTTGCTGTTATCAGTCCCCCAGGCTAGCAGCAGTACTTGCTGTTATCAGTCCCCCAGGCTAGCAGCAGTACTTGCTGTTATCAGTCCCCCAGGCTAGCAGCAGTACTTGCTGTTATCAGTCCCCCAGGCTAGCAGCAGTACTTGCTGTTATCAGTCCCCCAGGCTAGCAGCAGTACTTGCTGTTATCAGTCCCCCAGGCTAGCAGCAGTACTTGCTGTTATCAGTCCCCCAGGCTAGCAGCAGTACTTGCTGTTATCAGTCCCCCAGGCTAGCAGCAGTACTTGCTGTTATCAGTCCCCCAGGCTAGCAGCAGTACTTGCTGTTATCAGTCCCCCAGGCTAGCAGCAGTACTTGCTGTTATCAGTCCCCCAGGCTAGCAGCAGTACTTGCTGTTATCAGTCCCCCAGGCTAGCAGCAGTACTTGCTGTTATCAGTCCCCCAGGCTAGCAGCAGTACTTGCTGTTATCAGTCCCCCAGGCTAGCAGCAGTACTTGCTGTTATCAGTCCCCCAGGCTAGCAGCAGTACTTGCTGTTATCAGTCCCCCAGGCTAGCAGCAGTACTTGCTGTTATCAGTCCCCCAGGCTAGCAGCAGTACTTGCTGTTATCAGTCCCCCAGGCTAGCAGCAGTACTTGCTGTTATCAGTCCCCCAGGCTAGCAGCAGTACTTGCTGTTATCAGTCCCCCAGGCTAGCAGCAGTACTTGCTGTTATCAGTCCCCCAGGCTAGCAGCAGTACTTGCTGTTATCAGTCCCCCAGGCTAGCAGCAGTACTTGCTGTTATCAGTCCCCCAGGCTAGCAGCAGTACTTGCTGTTATCAGTCCCCCAGGCTAGCAGCAGTACTTGCTGTTATCAGTCCCCCAGGCTAGCAGCAGTACTTGCTGTTATCAGTCCCCCAGGCTAGCAGCAGTACTTGCTGTTATCAGTCCCCCAGGCTAGCAGCAGTACTTGCTGTTATCAGTCCCCCAGGCTAGCAGCAGTACTTGCTGTTATCAGTCCCCCAGGCTAGCAGCAGTACTTGCTGTTATCAGTCCCCCAGGCTAGCAGCAGTACTTGCTGTTATCAGTCCCCCAGGCTAGCAGCAGTACTTGCTGTTATCAGTCCCCCAGGCTAGCAGCAGTACTTGCTGTTATCAGTCCCCCAGGCTAGCAGCAGTACTTGCTGTTATCAGTCCCCCAGGCTAGCAGCAGTACTTGCTGTTATCAGTCCCCCAGGCTAGCAGCAGTACTTGCTGTTATCAGTCCCCCAGGCTAGCAGCAGTACTTGCTGTTATCAGTCCCCCAGGCTAGCAGCAGTACTTGCTGTTATCAGTCCCCCAGGCTAGCAGCAGTACTTGCTGTTATCAGTCCCCCAGGCTAGCAGCAGTACTTGCTGTTATCAGTCCCCCAGGCTAGCAGCAGTACTTGCTGTTATCAGTCCCCCAGGCTAGCAGCAGTACTTGCTGTTATCAGTCCCCCAGGCTAGCAGCAGTACTTGCTGTTATCAGTCCCCCAGGCTAGCAGCAGTACTTGCTGTTATCAGTCCCCCAGGCTAGCAGCAGTACTTGCTGTTATCAGTCCCCCAGGCTAGCAGCAGTACTTGCTGTTATCAGTCCCCCAGGCTAGCAGCAGTACTTGCTGTTATCAGTCCCCCAGGCTAGCAGTAGTACTTGCTGTTATCAGTCCCCCAGGCTAGCAGCAGTACTTGCTGTTATCAGTCCCCCAGGCTAGCAGCAGTACTTGCTGTTATCAGTTAGCAGCAGTACTTGTTATCAGTCCCCCAGGCTAGCAGCAGTACTTGTTATCAGTCCCCCAGGCTAGCAGCAGCACTTGCTGTTATCAGTCCCCCAGGCTAGCAGCAGCACTTGCTGTTATCAGTCCCCCAGGCTAGCAGCAGTACTTGCTGTTATCAGTCCCCCAGGCTAGCAGCAGTACTTGCTGTTATCAGTCCCCCAGGCTAGCAGCAGTACTTGCTGTTATCAGTCCCCCAGGCTAGCAGCAGTACTTGCTGTTATCAGTCCCCCAGGCTAGCAGCAGTACTTGCTGTTATCAGTCCCCCAGGCTAGCAGCAGTACTTGCTGTTATCAGTCCCCCAGGCTAGCAGCAGTACTTGCTGTTATCAGTCCCCCAGGCTAGCAGCAGTACTTGCTGTTATCAGTCCCCCAGGCTAGCAGCAGTACTTGCTGTTATCAGTCCCCCAGGCTAGCAGCAGTACTTGCTGTTATCAGTCCCCCAGGCTAGCAGCAGTACTTGCTGTTATCAGTCCCCCAGGCTAGCAGCAGTACTTGCTGTTATCAGTCCCCCAGGCTAGCAGCAGTACTTGCTGTTATCAGTCCCCCAGGCTAGCAGCAGTACTTGCTGTTATCAGTCCCCCAGGCTAGCAGCAGCACTTGCTGTTATCAGTCCCCCAGGCTAGCTGCTTATCAGTCCCACAGGCGAGCAGCAGTACTTGCTGTTATCAGTCCCCCAGGCTAGCAGCAGTACTTGCTGTTATCAGTCCCCCAGGCTAGCAGCAGTACTTGCTGTTATCAGTCCCCCTGGCTAGCAGCAGTACCCAGTCCCCAAGGCTAGCAGCAGTACTTATTGTTATCAGTCCCCCAGGCTAGCAGCAGTACTTGCTGTTATCAGTCCCCCAGGCTAGCAGCAGTACTTGCTGTTATCAGTCCCCCAGGCTAGCAGCAGTACTTGCTGTTATCAGTCCCCCAGGCTAGCAGCAGTACTTGCTGTTATCAGTCCCCCAGGCTAGCAGCAGTACTTGCTGTTATCAGTCCCCCAGGCTAGCAGCAGTACTTGCTGTTATCAGTCCCCCAGGCTAGCAGCAGTACTTGCTGTTATCAGTCCCCCAGGCTAGCAGCAGTACTTGCTGTTATCAGTCCCCCAGGCTAGCAGCAGTACTTGCTGTTATCAGTCCCCCAGGCTAGCAGCAGTACTTGCTGTTATCAGTCCCCCAGGCTAGCAGCAGTACTTGCTGTTATCAGTCCCCCAGGCTAGCAGCAGTACTTGCTGTTATCAGTCCCCCAGGCTAGCAGCAGTACTTGCTGTTATCAGTCCCCCAGGCTAGCAGCAGTACTTGCTGTTATCAGTCCCCCAGGCTAGCAGCAGTACTTGCTGTTATCAGTCCCCCAGGCTAGCAGCAGTACTTGCTGTTATCAGTCCCCCAGGCTAGCAGCAGTTCTTGCTGTTATCAGTCCCCCAGGCTAGCAGCAGTACTTGCTGTTATCAGTCCCCCAGGCTAGCAGCAGTACTTGCTGTTATCAGTCCCCCAGGCTAGCAGCAGTTCTTGCTGTTATCAGTCCCCCAGGCTAGCAGCAGTACTTGCTGTTATCAGTCCCCCAGGCTAGCAGCAGTACTTGCTGTTATCAGTCAGTCCCCCAGGCTAGCAGCAGTACGTGCTGTTATCAGTCCCCCAGGCTAGCAGCAGTACTTGCTGTTATCAGTCCCCCAGGCTAGCAGCAGTACTTGCTGTTATCAGTCCCCCAGGCTAGCAGCAGTACTTGCTGTTATCAGTCCCCCAGGCTAGCAGCAGTACTTGCTGTTATCAGTCCCCCAGGCTAGCAGCAGTACTTGCTGTTATCAGTCCCCCAGGCTAGCAGCAGTACTTGCTGTTATCAGTCCCCCAGGCTAGCAGCAGTACTTGCTGTTATCAGTCCCCCAGGCTAGCAGCAGTACTTGCTGTTATCAGTCCCCCAGGCTAGCAGCAGTACTTGCTGTTATCAGTCCCCCAGGCTAGCAGCAGTACTTGCTGTTATCAGTCCCCCAGGCTAGCAGCAGTACTTGCTGTTATCAGTCCCCCAGGCTAGCAGCAGTACTTGCTGTTATCAGTCCCTCAGGCTAGCAGCAGTACTTGCTGTTATCAGTCCCCCAGGCTAGCATCAGTACTTGCTGTTATCAGTCCCCCAGGCTAGCAGCAGTACTTATTATCAGTCCCCCAGGCTAGCAGCAGTACTTGCTGTTATCAGTCCCCCAGGTTAGCATCAGTACTTGCTGTTATCAGTCCCCCAGGCTAGCAGCAGTACTTATTGTTATCAGTCCCCCAGGCTAGCAGCAGTACTTGCTGTTATCAGTCCCCCAGGCTAGCAGCAGTACTTGCTGTTATCAGTCCCCCAGGCTAGCAGCAGTACTTGCTGTTATCAGTCCCCCAGGCTAGCAGCAGTACTTGCTGTTATCAGTCCCCCAGGCTAGCAGCAGTACTTGCTGTTATCAGTCCCCCAGGCTAGCAGCAGTACTTGCTGTTATCAGTCCCCCAGGCTAGCAGCAGTACTTGCTGTTATCAGTCCCCCAGGCTAGCAGCAGTACTTGCTGTTATCAGTCCCCCAGGCTAGCAGCAGTACTTGCTGTTATCAGTCCCCCAGGCTAGCAGCAGTACTTGCTGTTATCAGTCCCCCAGGCTAGCAGCAGTACTTGCGGTTATCAGTGTTATCATCAGTCCCCCAGGCTAGCAGCAGTACTTGCTGTTATCAGTCCCCCAGGCTAGCAGCAGTACTTGCTGTTATCAGTCCCCCAGGCTAGCAGCAGTACTTGCTGTTATCAGTCCCCCAGGCTAGCAGCAGCACTTGCTGTTATCAGTCCCCCAGGCTAGCAGCAGTGCTGTTATCAGTCCCCCAGGCTAGCAGCAGTACTTGCTGTTATCAGTCCCCCAGGCTAGCAGCAGTACTTGCTGTTATCAGTCCCCCAGGCTAGCAGCAGTACTTGCTGTTATCAGTCCCCCAGGCTAGCAGCAGTACTTGCTGTTATCAGTCCCCCAGGCTAGCAGCAGTACTTGCTGTTATCAGTCCCCCAGGCTAGCAGCAGTACTTGCTGTTATCAGTCCCCCAGGCTAGCAGCAGTACTTGCTGTTATCAGTCCCCCAGGCTAGCAGCAGCACTTGCTGTTATCAGTCCCCCAGGCTAGCAGCAGTACTTGCTGTTATCAGTCCCCCAGGCTAGCAGCAGTACTTGCTGTTATCAGTCCCCCAGGCTAGCAGCAGTACTTGCTGTTATCAGTCCCCCAGGCTAGCAGCAGTACTTGCTGTTATCAGTCCCCCAGGCTAGCAGCAGTACTTGCTGTTATCAGTCCCCCAGGCTAGCAGCAGTACTTGCTGTTATCAGTCCCCCAGGCTAGCAGCAGTACTTGCTGTTATCAGTCCCCCAGGCTAGCAGCAGTACTTGCTGTTATCAGTCCCCCAGGCTAGCAGCAGGCTACTTGCTGTTATCAGTCCCCCAGGCTAGCAGCAGCACTTGCTGTTATCAGTCCCCCAGGCTAGCAGCAGTACTTGCTGTTATCAGTCCCCCAGGCTAGCAGCAGTACTTGCTGTTATCAGTCCCCCAGGCTAGCAGCAGTACTTGCTGTTATCAGTCCCCCAGGCTAGCAGCAGTACTTGCTGTTATCAGTCCCCCAGGCTAGCAGCAGTACTTGCTGTTATCAGTCCCCCAGGCTAGCAGCAGTACTTGCTGTTATCAGTCCCCCAGGCTAGCAGCAGTACTTGCTGTTATCAGTCCCCCAGGCTAGCAGCAGTACTTGCTGTTATCAGTCCCCCAGGCTAGCAGCAGTACTTGCTGTTATCAGTCCCCCAGGCTAGCAGCAGTACTTGCTGTTATCAGTCCCCCAGGCTAGCAGCAGTACTTGCTGTTATCAGTCCCCCAGGCTAGCAGCAGTACTTATTGTTATCAGTCCCCCAGGCTAGCAGCAGTACTTGCTGTTATCAGTCCCCCAGGCTAGCAGCAGCTATCAGCAGCAGCTGTTATCAGTCCCCCAGGCTACTTGCTGTTATCAGTAGCAGCCCCAGGCTAGCAGCAGTACTTAGCTGTTATCAGTCCCCCAGGCTAGCAGCAGTACTTGCTGTTATCAGTCCCCCAGGCTAGCAGCAGTACTTGCTGTTACTTGCTGTTATCAGTCCCCCAGGCTAGCAGCAGCACTTGCTGTTATCAGTCCCCCAGGCTAGCAGCAGTACTTGCTGTTATCAGTCCCCCAGGCTAGCAGCAGTACTTGCTGTTATCAGTCCCCCAGGCTAGCAGCAGCACTTGCTGTTATCAGTCCCCCAGGCTAGCAGCAGTACTTGCTGTTATCAGTCCCCCAGGCTAGCAGCAGTACTTGCTGTTATCAGTCCCCCAGGCTAGCAGCAGCACTTGCTGTTATCAGTCCCCCAGGCTAGCAGCAGCACTTGCTGTTATCAGTCCCCCAGGCTAGCAGCAGTACTTGCTGTTATCAGTCCCCCAGGCTAGCAGCAGTACTTGCTGTTATCAGTCCCCCAGGCTAGCAGCAGTACTTGCTGTTATCAGTCCCCCAGGCTAGCAGCAGTACTTGCTGTTATCAGTCCCCCAGGCTAGCAGCAGCACTTGCTGTTATCAGTCCCCCAGGCTAGCAGCAGCACTTGCTGTTATCAGTCCCCCAGGCTAGCAGCAGTACTTGCTGTTATCAGTCCCCCAGGCTAGCAGCAGCACTTGCTGTTATCAGTCCCCCAGGCTAGCAGCAGTACTTGCTGTTATCAGTCCCCCAGCAGCAGTACTATCAGTCCCCCAGGCTAGCAGCAGTACTTGCTGTTATCAGTCCCCCAGGCTAGCAGCAGCACTTGCTGTTATCAGTCCCCCAGGCTAGCAGCAGTACTTGCTGTTATCAGTCCCCCAGGCTAGCAGCAGTACTTGCTGTTATCAGTCCCCCAGGCTAGCAGCAGTACTTGCTGTTATCAGTCCCCCAGGCTAGCAGCAGTACTTGCTGTTATCAGTCCCCCAGGCTAGCAGCAGTACTTGCTGTTATCAGTCCCCCAGGCTAGCAGCAGTACTTGCTGTTATCAATCCCCCAGGCTAGCAGCAGCACTTGCTGTTATCAGTCCCCCAGGCTAGCAGCAGCACTTGCTGTTATTAGTCGCCCAGGCTAGCAGCAGCACTTGCTGTTATCAGTCCCCCAGGCTAGCAGCAGTACTTGCTGTTATCAGTCCCCCAGGCTAGCAGCAGTACTTGCTGTTATCAGTCCCCCAGGCTAGCAGCAGTACTTGCTGTTATCAGTCCCCCAGGCTAGCAGCAGTACTTGCTGTTATCAGTCCCCCAGGCTAGCAGCAGTACTTGCTGTTATCAGTCCCCCAGGCTAGCAGCAGTACTTGCTGTTATCAGTCCCCCAGGCTAGCAGCAGTACTTGCTGTTATCAGTCCCCCAGGCTAGCAGCAGTACTTGCTGTTATCAGTCCCCCAGGCTAGCAGCAGTACTTGCTGTTATCAGTCCCCCAGGCTAGCAGCAGTACTTGCTGTTATCAGTCCCCCAGGCTAGCAGCAGTACTTGCTGTTATCAGTCCCCCAGGCTAGCAGCAGTACTTGCTGTTATCAGTCCCCCAGGCTAGCAGCAGTACTTGCTGTTATCAGTCCCCCAGGCTAGCAGCAGCACTTGCTGTTATCAGTCCCCCAGGCTAGCAGCAGTACTTGCTGTTATCAGTCCCCCAGGCTAGCAGCAGTTGCTGTTACTTAGCAGCAGTGTTATCAGTCCCCCAGGCTAGCAGCAGTACTTGCTGTTATCAGTCCCCCAGGCTAGCAGCAGTACTTGCTGTTATCAGTCCCCCAGGCTAGCAGCAGTACTTGCTGTTATCAGTCCCCCAGGCTAGCAGCAGCACTTGCTGTTATCAGTCCCCCAGGCTAGCAGCAGTACTTGCTGTTATCAGTCCCCCAGGCTAGCAGCAGTACTTGCTGTTATCAGTCCCCCAGGCTAGCAGCAGTACTTGCTGTTATCAGTCCCCCAGGCTAGCAGCAGCACTTGCTGTTATCAGTCCCCCAGGCTAGCAGCAGCACTTGCTGTTATCAGTCCCCCAGGCTAGCAGCAGTACTTGCTGTTATCAGTCCCCCAGGCTAGCAGCAGTACTTGCTGTTATCAGTCCCCCAGGCTAGCAGCAGTACTTGCTGTTATCAGTCCCCCAGGCTAGCAGCAGCACTTGCTGTTATCAGTCCCCCAGGCTAGCAGCAGCACTTGCTGTTATCAGTCCCCCAGGCTAGCAGCAGTACTTGCTGTTATCAGTCCCCCAGGCTAGCAGCAGCACTTGCTGTTATCAGTCCCCCAGGCTAGCAGCAGCACTTGCTGTTATCAGTCCCCCAGGCTAGCAGCAGCACTTGCTGTTATCAGTCCCCCAGGCTAGCAGCAGCACTTGCTGTTATCAGTCCCCCAGGCTAGCAGCAGCACTTGCTGTTATCAGTCCCCCAGGCTAGCAGCAGCACTTGCTGTTATCAGTCCCCCAGGCTAGCAGCAGTACTTGCTGTTATCAGTCCCCCAGGCTAGCAGCAGCACTTGCTGTTATCAGTCCCCCAGGCTAGCAGCAGTACTTGCTGTTATCAGTCCCCCAGGCTAGCAGCAGCACTTGCATCAGTCCCCCAGGCTAGCAGCAGTGCTGTTATCAGTCCCCCAGGCTAGCAGCAGCACTTGCTGTTATCAGTCCCCCAGGCTAGCAGCAGCACTTGCTGTTATCAGTCCCCCAGGCTAGCAGCAGTACTTGCTGTTATCAGTCCCCCAGGCTAGCAGCAGTACTTGCTGTTATCAGTCCCCCAGGCTAGCAGCAGCACTTGCTGTTATCAGTCCCCCAGGCTAGCAGCAGTACTTGCTGTTATCAGTCCCCCAGGCTAGCAGCAGTACTTGCTGTTATCAGTCCCCCAGGCTAGCAGCAGCACTTGCTGTTATCAGTCCCCCAGGCTAGCAGCAGCACTTGCTGTTATCAGTCCCCCAGGCTAGCAGCAGCACTTGCTGTTATCAGTCCCCCAGGCTAGCAGCAGTACTTGCTGTTATCAGTCCCCCAGGCTAGCAGCAGTACTTGCTGTTATCAGTCCCCCAGGCTAGCAGCAGTACTTGCTGTTATCAGTCCCCCAGGCTAGCAGCAGTACTTGCTGTTATCAGTCCCCCAGGCTAGCAGCAGTACTTGCTGTTATCAGTCCCCCAGGCTAGCAGCAGTACTTGCTGTTATCAGTCCCCCAGGCTAGCAGCAGTACTTGCTGTTATCAGTCCCCCAGGCTAGCAGCAGTACTTGCTGTTATCAGTCCCCCAGGCTAGCAGCAGTACTTGCTGTTATCAGTCCCCCAGGCTAGCAGCAGTACTTGCTGTTATCAGTCCCCCAGGCTAGCAGCAGTACTTGCTGTTATCAGTCCCCCAGGCTAGCAGCAGCACTTGCTGTTATCAGTCCCCCAGGCTAGCAGCAGTACTTGCTGTTATCAGTCCCCCAGCAGCAGCACTAGTCAGCTAGCACTTGCTGTTATCAGTCCCCGAGGCTAGCAGCAGTACTTGCTGTTATCAGTCCCCCAGGCTAGCAGCAGCACTTGCTGTTATCAGTCCCCCAGGCTAGCAGCAGCACTTGCCGTTATCAAAAGAATGTTTTCCTGAACTGACCAGTTCTATGAAAATTCTTATATAAGAAAAATATTTTGTCCTATTTTTTCTGTCTCTTTTAAGATACTAATGATAAATCTTGAGTAACTCCAGTGATACTGTTTAGTAAATTTTCCTAGCAGCTATTGAGTTATTGAAATGTTCCTATATCGCGGCTATTTGTTAGACATTGTCTAACTCCGGGTTAGGATGTGTTTGGATTTCTAGTATTCTTCGGGATTGATTCCATTACGTTTCTATAAATTTTCAACCGCTCACAGACCGGGCCGGGGGGGGCGTTGACCCCCGGAACTCTCTCCAGGTAAACTCCAGGTAATTATTGCTAGTTAACTTTTTTTATAAGTTTATGCGCTATAATTCGAAGTTTCGATCAGAGAGAAGTTTTCCGTCATTGGTTCTCCAGTCACTAAACACTACTAAATTATATATAAAAAACTATCACCTTTTTTTTTTAATTAAAATTTGTAATTATTTTGCCAGTATAACCTAAAAATAAATTCGATTTTTCCGCAAAATTTTGCATATGACTCGGGTATAACACTTGGGTATCTTAGCGAGCGAAACATTTCGCCTTCACAGCAGGCTTCCTCAGTCGAATACTGGATGGAGACTTGTCACTTGAGACTGTAGTGGAGAGGTAATCTTGAGATGATCAGTCCCACAGCTTTTATGGAAGACGGTCGGTCAGTCCCTTAACCTGAGATTAAGGGACTGACCAACCTACAGTGTCACACTCTGGCACCTTCAGAGCCCCACTGGCACCTTCAGAGCCCCACTGGCACCTTCAGGGCCCCACTGGCACCTTCAGGGCCCCACTGGCACCTTCAGGGCCCCCATGGCACCTTCAGGGCCCCACTGGCACCTTCAGGGCCTTACTGGCACCTTCAGGGCCTTACTGGCACCTTCAGGGCCTCACTGGCACCTTCAGAGCCTCACTGGCACCTTCAGGGCCCCATTGGCACCTTCAGGGCCTCACTGGCACCTTCAGGGTCTCACTGACACCTTCAGGGCCTCACTGGCACCTTCAGGGCCTCACTGGCAGCTTCATGGCCCCACTGGCAGCTTCAGGGCCCCACTGGCAGCTTCCGGGCCCCACTGGCACCTTCAGGGCCCCACTGGTACCTTCAGGGCCTCACTGGCACCTTCAGGGCCCCACTGGTACCTTCAGGGCCTAACTGGCACCTTCAGGGCCCCACTGGCACCTTCAGGGCCTCACTGACACCTTCAGGGCCCCACTGGCACCTTCAGGGCCCCACTGGCACCTTCAAGGCCCCACTGGCACCTTCAGGGCCTCACTGGCACCTTCAGGGCCCCACTGGCACCTTCAGGGCCTCACTGGCAGCTTCAGGGCCCCACTGGCACCTTCAGGGCCTCACTGGCACCTTCAGGGCCTCACTGGCAGCTTCAGGGCCCCACTGGCAGCTTCAGGGCCCCACTGGCAGCTTCCGGGCCCCACTGGCACCTTCAGGGCCCCACTGGTACCTTCAGGGCCTCACTGGCACCTTCAGGGCCTCACTGGCAGCTTCAGGGCCCCACTGGCAGCTTCAGGGCCCCACTGGCAGCTTCCGGGCCCCACTGGCACCTTCAGGGCCCCACTGGTACCTTCAGGGCCTCACTGGCACCTTCAGGGCCCCACTGGCACCTTCAGGGCCTCACTGACACCTTCAGGGCCCCACTGGCACCTTCAGGGCCTCACTGGCACCTTCAGGGCCCCACTGGCACCTTCAGGGCCTCACTGGCAGCTTCAGGGCCCCACTGGCACCTTCAGGGCCTCACTGGCAGCTTCAGGGCCCCACTGGCACCTTCAGGGCCTCACTGGCAGCTTTAGGGCCTCACTGGCACCTTCAGGGCCCCACTGGCACCTTCAGGGCCCCATTGGCACCTTCAGGGCCCCACTGGCACCTTCAGGGCCCCACTGGCACCTTCAGGGCCCCACTGGCACCTTTAGGGCCCCACTGGCACCTTCAGGGCCCCACTGGCACCTTCAGGGCCTCACTGGCAGCTTCAGGGCCCCACTGGCACCTTCAGGGCCTCACTGGCAGCTTCAGGGCACCACTGGCACCTTCAGGGCCTCACTGGCACCTTCAGGGCCTTACTGGCACCTTCAGGGCCCCACTGGCACCTTCAGGGCCCCACTGGCACCTTCAGGGCCCCACTGGCACCTTCAGAGCCTCACTGACACCTTCAGGGCCCCATTGGCAGCTTCAGGGCCCCACTGGCACCTTCAGGGCCCCACTGGCACCTTCAGGGCCCCACTGGCACCTTCAGGGCCCCACACTTTGATATTCAACTTTCCATTTTCATCCATTTTCCGTCTCAATGTCAGCTTAAAATCTTTTTTATAACCCATAAAGCAGAGAATCCCTCAAAAAGCCTCACGATTCCCGCCCATCACAACATGATTGATCAAAATAGCTATCAGTGTTACCTGGGAGCATTAAGGGAAGCTGGGTCCGACAGTGCACAGGATTTTCACCCATTTGTAAAGGGGCGGTAAGGGCTAAATTGATAGTCAGTTATGTTGGTATGTGTCTAGAACACTAAGATTGTTATGTTGATGTAGTAACAGTGTTCTATTTTTACCTTGGAGATCGTGCTTATGAGAGGGTGGTGGTGCAGGTGGTGCTGTTGTTGGTGGTGGTGCTGTTGGTGGTTGTGGTGGTGGTGCTATTGATGGTGGTGGTGCTATTGTTGGGTGTGGTAGAGGTGCTGTTATTGGTTTTTGGTGGTGCTATTGTTGTTAGTGGTGATGGTGGTGCTATTGTTGGTGGTGATAGTGGTACTATTGGTTGTGGTATGTTAATGGAGGTGTTGGTGGTACTGGTGGAGTCGGTAATGCAAAAGTATGACTGGAAGAGAAAGTAATGGTAGATGTTGAACTGGAAGATGTTGGACTGGAAGTTACTGGACTGGAAGATGTTTGAATGGAATGTGTAGTACTGGAAGGAGGTGAAGGTTTGTAAGAGGGTTAATTACTGGAAGAGGTTTAAGGACTGGAAAATGTTGAGGAACATGGTTGAGAGAGAGAGAGAGAGAGAGAGAGAGAGAGAGAGGAGACTGGAGAAGGTTGAGCACACCCGGCGATAAACTCACACAGCTGAGATACACAATATAGTATTTTATTATTGGCTACCAAAAAACTATACATAAAATTGATAAATTTTATTACTTAATTATTACTTATAAAAGTTGATACTAGAGAAAGTCGACTAGTTACATTCCAACTAGAAAAAACTAGGCTCCCGTGGTAACCGAGACTCACTACTTACGCATAAAAACTAAATAAATAAACGTATGTGAAAGCATTTTAGTTTTATAATTGGCGAACTTGTTTACCATTAAGCTCCTGAGATATATAACATGGGAATTTTATTGTTGAACTGGGGAAAATAGGTTTAAAGGTAGTGGAGCTGAGCAGCGTAGTAAAGACTGGTCAGTGGTAAACAATGAACGCACATGATGACAATAAAACGGAAGATAACAGTAATGAACAGTTTGGCCCGTAACTTAATCTGCTGAAGAGGTCTTCGGCAGAGATATCCAGTACTCTTCTCATCTGTTTTTCTTATTATTTTATCCACGTGGGTTTGTTTGTTACTTAAAATGATATATTTACGAGAGTGTCATGGCAGCTGCTGTAACAGACAAGAAGTAAAGATGCTTTCCAAACTCGGGATTTTTTTTTTCTTGAGGGGTAAGAAGAGATGTGTTGATCTGTCCTCTACTTGATAAGAAAACAATTTTCAAAAATTATCTTTTATTAGCCTATTTTTTCATAAAGTTTTACTATCGATTTTTAAATTTAACTCCGGTCATATTAATTATTTGGCATGAAAAATTAACTGGCGAGGATTTTATTCGCGCGATAAACTAGGATCAGGGAAACAGCCTGTGTTTTACCCTAAGATTGTGTGAAGAAGTCATTAGGGAAGACTTGTCCACACTAGTCAGTATCCTGGTCCTCATGATCCTCCTCCTTTCCCTGCCTCCAAAGGCTGTTTGAATATTTTCTTCTCTTTCCACCCATTAGTCTTGATACTTTATTACGTTATAAGGTACAGTTGGTTTAATTAGATCTATGTGTGATAATTACATTTCACACATAGTTGAGGCGTGTGCATAAGATACACAAGAGTTGCCCCTCTGAACTGCACCAATGAGACGATTGAGCACAAAACTGATCTGGTATCCCTAGTTCCCCTAATAAGTTTAGTCTAACTTCTTCACGAGTTTTGATGAGCTTTTTTTTCCCATGAGAGGCTATCTGTGAAATTATGTGAATAAACTTTTACTGATGAGTAACTTTATTGTATTATCGACTTTTGGAACTAATGAAACGGGTTGTTACATCTTCTCTGCTGTATTAGAGATAATTGGACGCACATGTGTAGTCCAACACCATCATCTCACATCTCTCCAGGCTTGCAAGGTAATCCAAACCACTTGCTGGGCATCTGGCTCTGGCAAGGATTCTCCTGATGATATTAATCCTTTCATGCATTGCAGTCTTTCCCTTTTTGTTAAATAAAGACCATGGTACTCAAAATGGTTTGCCAGTGCACTACAATAGATACACCTGTGTGTGGTGAGGATGGAAGCAGTGAGGTAAAGAGCTACTCTAATACAAATGATCTAAGGGCGATGCGAGTGCCTATGGACCAATTAGTCACACCGAATAGAAAATTCCCTGCACGAATCCACCGCCAGGAGGCGAGCTCTGTCCTTCCCTAACGCATTCTCAAGATTACTGAGGCCATATTCTTCCCGATGTGGTTATGTCCCTGTGACTGTGATTAAGGAGAGCTGGTCTGTTTTAGTAGTTAGAATATCCCACTGCACCGATTCATCAAAGAAAAATGAATCGTATGTTTAAATTTGCCAGGGAGAATTGCTGGTATGATTTTTTCTGTGCTTCTCCTTACACACACACACACACACACACACACACACACACACACACACACACACACACACACACACACACACACACACACACACACAGAGTGAAGCGGCGAGACTAGGAGCTGTGTTGTTATTGCTGGTGAAAAAGATGAACCAGGTTAGTGTTGCTTTGAGTGTTTGATTTTAGCATATTAACACTAATTTTAGGTTTAATTGAATTGTTGCGTGTGTAGTTGTTACTTGTGGCTGAAGGATTTGTGTGAGTGCCCGAAACAGCAGTCTTACCAGACACACGAGATGATGGTGTCTTACCAGACACACAATATTCTATATTGAGAGAAACGAAAGAGTAGATGTGTCGAAAGAAATAAGGAAGTAGATGTGCTAAGAGAATCGAGAGTAGATGTACTGTACAATGTTCCTGTACAATGGCTGGTTTCAACTAGTGTGATGTTAAGTGGTCCTGATGACCTAAACACTCTTCTCCCTTCACTCTTCTGTGCATATATGAACACAGTGTGAGAATATAAAGGGTGCTGCAGGGTGAGGGTGTTTGTAAGGGTGAGTGTGAGCATGAGTGAGAGTGAATTTGACTGTAATATCTTCTTGGTGACTAAATAATGTGACGAAACCTTGACGACAGTAAGGCATTTGACGCATTTGTTAAGTAAAACATCTGATGTATATTGAGCAACTTATGAAGACTGGTGGTGGTGGGGGGGACGAGAAGAGAGGACGAAAACGAGATGATAAACAGGAAGAGTAAGGTCGACACTAAGAAGACGAGGAAGAAAAAGAAAAACAACAAAAACAAAACCAACAACAGTAACAATAAGAACAATAACAACAGGAATAGCAAAAACAACAATAGCAAAAACAACAATAGCAAAAACAACAATAGCAAAAACAACAATAGCAAAAACAACAATAGCAAAAACAACAATAGCAAAAACAACAATAGCAAAAACAACAATAGCAAAAACAACAATAGCAAAAACAACAATAGCAAAAACAACAATAGCAACAATGATAATAAGACTATAAGACTGCCAACAACAACAAAAATAATAATTGAACATTACCAGGTGATGTGTGAACCATTGATAACACACCAGGTGATGTGTGAACCATTGATAACACACCAGGTGATGTGTGAACCATTGATATCACACCAGGTGATGTGTGAACCATTGATAACACACCAGGTGATGTGTGAACCATTGATAACACACCAGGTGATGTGTGGACCATTGATAACACACCAGGTGATGTGTGGACCATTGATAACACACCAGGTGATGTGTGGACCATTGATAACACACCAGGTGATGTGTGAACCATTGATAACACACCAGGTGATGTGTGAACCATTGATAACACACCAGGTGATGTGTGAACCATTGATGAGACACCAGGTGATGTGTGAACCATTGATAACACACCAGGTGATGTGTGGACCATTGATAATACACCAGGTGATGTGTGAACCATTGATAGCACACCAGGTGATGTGTGAACCATTGATAACACACCAGGTGATGTGTGAACCATTGATAACACACCAGTTGATGTGTGAACCATTGATAACACACCAGGTGATGTGTGAGCCATTGATAACACACCAGGTGATGTGTGAACCATTGATAACACACCAGGTGATGTGTGAACCATTGATACCACACCAGGTGATGTGTGAACCATTGATACCACACCAGGTGATGTGTGAACCATTGATACCACACCAGGTGATGTGTGAACCATTGATAACACACCAGGTGGTGTGTGAACCATTGATAACACACCAGGTGGTGTGTGAACCATTGATAACACACCAGGTGATGTGTGAACCATTGATAACACACCAGGTGATGTGTGAACCATTGATAACACACCAGGTGATGTGTGAACCATTGATGAGACACCATGTGATGTGTGAACCATTGATAACACACCAGGTGATGTGTGAACCATTGATAACACACCAGGTGATGTGTGAACCATTGATAACACACCAGGTGATGTGTGAACCATTGATAATACACCAGGTGATGTGTGAACCATTGATAATACACCAGGTGATGTGTGAACCATTGATAACACACCAGGTGATGTGTGAACCATTGATAACACACCAGGTGATGTGTGAACCATTGATAACACACCAGGTGATGTGTGAACCATTGATAACACACCAGGTGGTGTGTGAACCATTGATAACACACCAGGTGATGTGTGAACCATTGATAACACACCAGGTGATGTGTGAACTATTGATAACACACCAGGTGATGTGTGAACTATTGATAACACACCAGGTGATGTGTGAACCATTGATAACACACCAGGTGATGTGTGAACCATTGATAACACACCAGGTGATGTGTGAGCCATTGATAACACACCAGGTGATGTGTGAACCATTGATAACACACCAGGTGATGTGTGAACCATTGGTAACACACCAGGTGATGTGTGAACCATTGATAACACACCAGGTGATGTGTGAACCATTGATAACACACCAGGTGATGTGTGAACCATTGATAGCACACCAGGTGATGTGTGAACCATTGATAACACACCAGGTGATGTGTGAACCATTGATAACACACCAGGTGATGTGTGGACCATTGATAACACACCAGGTGATGTGTGGACCATTGATAACACACCAGGTGATGTGTGGACCATTGATAACACACCAGGTGATGTGTGGACCATTGATAACACACCAGGTGATGTGTGGACCATTGATAACACACCAGGTGATGTGTGAACCATTGATAACACACCAGGTGATGTGTGAACCATTGATAACACACCAGGTGATGTGTGAACCATTGATAACACACCAGGTGATGTGTGAACCATTGATAACACACCAGGTGATGTGTGAACCATTGATAACACACCAGGTGATGTGTGAACCATTGCTCAGAGGATGTAGTCTGTGCTAGCAGTAATATTAAACAATTAACTCATACACATACCTAAGTGGTTTATGTGGCAGACGAGAGAAAAAAACCTGGTAGATGACCTGAGGTGTACACAGACCTGAGGTGTACACAGACCTGAGGTGTACACAGACCTGAGGTGTAAACAGACCTGAGGTGTAAACAGGCAGGGGTATCAGAAATAAACTGAGAAATAATGTGAGAATTCATACACATGAATACTAACCTGTGCATACGTGTATTATAGTGAACTGTACATTGGTCTACATAGAGGGCTTTCCAGAGGTCAACGCCCCCACGACCCGGTCCTTGACCAGGGCTCGCTGTGGATCAGGGCCTGATCAATCAGGCTATTACTGCTGGCCGCATGCAATCCAACGTACGAACCACAGCCCTGTTGGTCAGGTACTGACTTTAGGTGCCTGTAGTTACGAGTCTCTTGGTAATCCCCCTTATGTATGCTGAGAGTTAGTTAAACAGTCTTGGACCCATGACACTTACTGTGTCATGTGTTAGTGTACTCACAGCATCCCTGGTTTTCATTGGAGTTATGTTGCACTGTCTGCCGAGTCTTTTGCTTTAGTAGGAAGTCATTTTCATGGGCAGATTTGGGACAAGTCCCTCTAGGATTTTCCAGATGTAAATTATGATGCATCTTTCTCGCCTACGTTCAGGGAAGTACAAGTGAAGGGACTTCAAATGGCCCCAGTAGTTGAAGTACTTGACTATACCTATACGCGCAGTGAAAGTTCTCTGTATACAGATCTGTATTTTCGGCCGTCTTGAAAGGGACTGTTAGTGTATAGCCGTATTGCAGCCTAGAGAGAACAAATGATTTAAAAAGAATCATCAGTGACTTGGTATCTCTTGTTATGTAAGTGTTCTATACTTGTACACAGGTGTCTTATACTGACTTGTACACAGATGTATATTACAAAATCAAACGTAAGCAGCAATAGATAGCCTTATGAGACTATGCCCAAAGAGAAAAAGAAACCAAAATTCTGTGAGCATATTAAAATACTTTAGAAAATGGATGCTGCCTTCACATGTAATTATGACTTGACCCTTTGTTACTAAACAGTTGCGGACTACAGATCTAGAGCGTAAAACTTGACACTGAATTGTACCCAACTGCGTCGCCTCCAAATACTTTTACACTGGTTATAATTCTACTCACCACACTTTATACTCTCGTTATGTTATACACCTTATAATATTAAATATCTTATTGGTTGGAAAGTATTATCACGGCCGGGTCTGAGACCAGACCTCCTAATTAAGAAACGAGTGATGTCTCTTCGGGTTAGAGAGCTATCACAGTAGCGTTAATTCTCGTGTACAGGAGCTGGAAGACTGTTCGTCCAGATGTGTCGATGTCTCTCACATCTGATCAAGGACCAGGCAGCGATGGCGTTGACCCCTTGAATATCCTCCAGGTAGACAGATCTGGTCTGCTATAGTGAACGGCATCACACACGGCTTATTCCCATGTTATGATATATTTTCATATCAATTTATTGTGAATATGTGGCACAGTTGTGCCAGATAAATATCAGTAACGAAAAATGTCACAATTCCGTGCAGACAAATATTAAGATTTTTGTAGGACCCTGGGCTACAGGTACTGTGAGGACCCTGGGCTACAGGTACTGTGAGGACCCTGGGCTACAGGTACTGTGAGGACCCTGGGCTACAGGTACGGTGAGGACCCTGGGCTACAGGTACTGTGAGGATCCTGGGCTACAGGTACTGTGAGGACCCTGGGCTACAGGTAGTGTGAGGACCCTGGGCTACAGGTACTGTGAGGACCCTGGGCTACAGGTACTGTGAGGACCATGGGCTACAGGTACTGTGAGGACCCTGGGCTACAGGTACTGTGAGGACCCTGGGCTACAGGTACTGTGAGGACCCTGGGCTACAGGTACTGTGAGGATCCTGGGCTACAGGTACTGTGAGGTCCCTGGGCTACAGGTACTGTGAGGACCCTGGGCTACAGGTACTGTGAGGACCCTGGGCTACAGGTACTGTGAGGACCCTGGGCTACAGGTACTGTGAGGACCCTGGGCTACAGGTACTGTGAGGACCCTGTGCTACAGGTACTGTGAGGACCCTTGGCTACAGTTACTGTGAGGACCCTGGGCTACAGGTACTGTGAGGACCCTGGGCTACAGGTACTGTGAGGACCCTGGGCTACAGGTACTGTGAGGACCCTGGGCTACAGGTACTGTGAGGAACCTGGGCTACAGGTACTGTGAGGCCCCTGGGCTACAGGTACTGTGAGGACCCTAGGCTACAGGTACTATGAGCACCCTGGGCTACAGGTACCGTGAGGACCCTGGGCTACAGATACTGTGAGGCCCCTGGGCTACAGGTACTGTGAGGACCCTAGGCTACAGGTACTGTGAGCACCCTGGGCTACAGGTACTGTGAGGACCCTAGGCTACAGGTACTGTGAGCACCCTGGTCTACAGGTACTGTGAGGACCCTGGGCTACAGGTACTGTGAGGACCCTGGGCTACAGGTACTGTGAGGACCCTGGGCTACAGGTACTGTGAGGACCCTGGGCTACAGGTACTGTGAGGACACTGGGCTACAGGTACTGTGAGGACCCTGGGCTACAGGTACTGTGAGGACCCTGGGCTACAGGTACTGTGAGGACCCTGGGCTACAGGTACTGTGAGGACCCTGGGCTACAGGTACTGTGAGGCCCCTGGGCTACAGGTACTGTGAGGACCCTGGGCTACAGGTACTGTGAGGACCCTGGGGTACAGGTACTGTGAGGACCCTGGGTTACAGGTACTCTGAGCACCCTGGGCTACAGGTACTCTGAGCACCCTGGGCTACAGGTACTGTGAGGACCCTGGGCTACAGGTACTGTGAGGACCCTGGGCTACAGGCACTGTGAGCACCCTGGGCTACAGGTACTGTGAGCACCCTGGGCTACAGGTACTGTGAGCACCCTGGGCTACAGGTACTGTGAGCACCCTGGGCTACAGGTACTGTGAGCACCCTGGGCTACAAATACTGTGAGCACCCTGGGCTACAGGTACTGTGAGGACCCTGGGCTACAGGTACTGTGAGGACCCTGGGCTATAGGTACTGTGAGGACCCTGGGCTGCAGGTACTGTGAGGACCCTGGGCTACAGGTACTGTGAGGACCCTGGGCTACAGGTACTGTGAGGACCCTGGGCTACAGGTACTGTGAGGCCCCTGGGCTACAGGTACTGTGAGGCCCCTGGGCTACAGGTACTGTGAGGCTCCTGGGCTACAGGTACTGTGAGGCCCCTGGGCTACAGGTACTGTGAGGCCCCTGCGCAACAGGTATTGTGAGGACCCTGGGTTACAGGTACTGTGAGGCCCCTGGGCTACAGGTACTGTGAGGACCCTGGGCTACAGGTACTGTGAGGACCCTGGGGTACAGGTACTGTGAGGACCCTGGGGTACAGGTTCTGTGAGGACCCTTGGCTATAGGTACTGTGAGGCCCCTGGGCTACAGGTACTGTGAGGACCCTGGGTTACAGGTACTGTGAGGACCCTGAGCTACAGGTACTGTGAGGACCCTGAGCTACAGGTACTGTGAGGACCCTGGGCTACAGGTACTGTGAGGACCCTGGGTTGCAGGTACTGTGAGGACCCTGAGCTACAGGTACTGTGAGGACCTTGAGCTACAGGTACTGTGAGGACACTGGGCTACAGGTACTGTGAGGACAGTGAGCTACAGGTACTGTGAGGACCCTGGGCTACAGGTACTGTGAGAACCCTGGGCTACAGGTACTGTGAGGACCCTGGGTTACAGGTACTGTGAGGACCCTGAGCTACAGGTACTGTGAGGACCCTGGGCTACAGGTACTGTGAGGACCCTGGGCTACAGGTACTGTGAGGACCCTGAGCTACAGGTACTGTGAGGACCCTGAGCTACAGGTACTGTGAGGACACTGGGCTACAGGTACTGTGAGGACAGTGAGCTACAGGTACTGTGAGGACCCTGGGCTACAGGTACTGTGAGGACCCTGGGCTACAGGTACTGTGAGGACCCTGGGCTACAGGTACTGTGAGGTCCCTGGGCTACAGGTACTGTGAGAACCCTGAGCTACAGGTACTGTGAGGACCCTGGGCTACAGGTACTGTGAGGACCCTGGGCTACAGGTACTGTGAGGATCCTGGGCTACAGGTACCGTGAGGACCATGGGCTACAGCTACTGTGAGGACCCTGGGTTACAGGTACTGTGAGCACCCTGGCCTACAGGTACTGTGAGCATCCTGGGCTACAGGTACTGTGAGCACCCTGGGTTACAGGTACTGTGAGGACCCTGGGCTACAGGTACTGTGAGGACCCTGGCCTACAGGTACTGTGAGCACCCTGGGTTACAGGTACTGTGAGCACCCTGGCCTACAGGTACTGTGAGCACCCTGGGCTACAGGTACTGTGAGGACCCTGGGCTACAGGTACTGTGAGGACCCTAGGCTACAGGTACTGTGAGGACCCTGGGCTACAGGTACTGTGAGGACCCTGGGCTTCAGGTACTGTGAGGACCCTGGGCTACAAGTACTGTGAGAACCCTGGGTTACAGGTACTGTGAGGACCCGGGGCTATAGGTACTGTGAGGACCCTGGGCTACAGATACTGTGAGGACCCTGGGCTACAGGTACTGTGAGGACCCTGGGCTACAGTTACTGTGAGCCTGTATGCAGGTTCTGTGAGGACCATGAGCTACAGGTACTGTGAGGACACTGGGCTACAGGTACTGTGACACAGGTACTGTGAGGACCCTGGGCTACAGGTACTGTGAGGACCCTGGGCTACAGGTACTGTGAGGACCCTGGGCTACAGGTACTGTGAGGACCCTGGGGTACTGTGACCCTGAGGGTACTGTGAGGACCCTGGGCTACAGGTACTGTGAGGACGCTAGGCTACAGGTACTGTGAGGATCCTGGGCTCCAGCTACCTTGAGGACCCTGGGCTACAGGTACTGTGAGGACCCTGGGCTACAGCACCCTGGGCTACTGTGAGCAACAGGTACTGTGAGAACCCTGGGTTACAGGTACTGTGAGGACCCTGGGCTACAAGTACTGTGAGAACCCTGGGCTTCAGGTACTGTGAGGACCCTGGGCTACAAGTACTGTGAGAACCCTGGGTTACAGGTACTGTGAGGACCCGGGGCTATAGGTACTGTGAGGACCCTGGGCTATAGGTACTGTGAGGACCCTGGGCTACAGATACTGTGAGGACCCTGGGCTACAGGTACTGTGAGGACCCTGGGCTACAGGTACTGTGAGGACACGGTGCTACAGGTACTGTGAGGACCCTGGGCTACAGGTACTGTGAGGACCCTGGGCTACAGGTACTGTGAGGACCCTGGGCTACAGGTACTGTGAGGACCCTGGGCTACAGGTACTGTGAGGACCCTGGGCTACAGGTACTGTGAGGACCCTGGGCTACAGGTACTGTGAGGACCCTGGGCTACAGGTACTGTGAGGACCCTGGGCTACAGGTACTGTGAGGACCCTGGGCTACAGGTACTGTGAGGACCCTGGGCTACAGGTACTGTGAGGACCCTTGGCATTCTCCAGGATGGAGGATGGTTTTTCTACCATGCTTCAGAATGCAACACAATTTTCCTGTCATATTCCGAATAATTTTCCTGCCATGCTTGTCTCAACACGTCCCAGTGAAGCAGTAGTCGATTTCTTACAAACGATTGTAAGCAAATTTCTCGATTTCGGTTAAATTAAATTGGTAAGGTTAATTGTTTGCCAATGGGCGAATTTGAGCCATTTATCACTTACCTAACTCCAATAACTGCATGAACATATGAAGGCGCTAAACTTTTGATGCGCAAAAAAAAAGAAAAAAAAGAAAGGCGACCTACTAAGCTCACGGTTAATATTACGAACACAGGTAAGAATGGCCTGTGACCTGGTCGTAATGGGTTTCTAGCAAAGCAAACTCAGCAGATAGCCTATGACTTGTATTTCCTTCACCAGATATATACAAATATTACACTTATGTACACTATGTACAAAGATTGGAATAGTCAGTGACAAAATGGCAAGAGCAAAAGCCAGTGAGAAAGCACCGTACTCAGCCAGCTAGTAGGCAAGTCTGGCAAATGCTGACCGCGAGTGAACCACATCGCCTCAGTATTTGGCAGACTCACCTGTGATTGGACAGTGAACCCTTAGCACCCATTTCGCTGGTTGGGAGGCAGCCTATATGGGTGTGTGTACTTATGCCGAATAAATTGTAACTTACTCTTTGCATGCCACAGTAACAAACTAATGTTAGGTAAATGGACCTAACATTAGTATGTTAGGTCCCTTTACCTATCGCAGCAATGTTTCGCTCTCCAGGAGCTTTGTCGCATTAGTTTGCATATGTGTCCTTTTATGCAACACGGTAAAATAGCGAGGAAAACATGTTTTTATAACAATGCCAGTCAAAGAATTGATGTTCTTAGCGAAACTGACATGTTGACGTACTAGTTTACTGCTGATAATGATCGGGAAGTGATGGGGACACTCGCCCCCCTTGAGATGAACATGCAAGACAACAAGCTTATTACAGTGAAATATATGTAATAGTTGACCATGTGTAGTCTCGAAGAATACATAGCCAATACTGCATTTTACATAAATGCAGTGGAAGACTGACGGGTGCAGCAGCGATGGATGGTTCTCAGGAGGCTAAGTGTTACCTTGGAAAATCTAGTTGCGGTTCAAATGGTTACAAATTGAGCACTATTTTTGGATATCCATGTAACAGATGGGGAAGTTCAGCTACTATGTTTTTTTTTTTATTTCGTGATTGGTGAATTGTGGATGGAGCTCCACCACTGCTTGAGCTGAATGAACCACACGGATTTTGAACTTCCTATAAATATAATAATGATGCCCACACTGCCTGTTTCCTTTGATTCTCTCTGCTTTCTTAAATTTGTCTGCATTCCAACTTTTTAAACTACCTTGCTTCCTCTATTTCCTTGTCTCACTGCCCCACTCCATCGCCCTGCCTCTTGCCATTTTTTTTTTTGTTTCTCCGCCGTCTTTCGCTTCCCTTCTCTTCTTCCTCTCTCCACTCCCTCCTGCCGCCATTATTTCCGCAGCTCCACCTGAACCTCGCCTCCCTTCACCACATGTTGTTAGATATAAACACAGGGGATCATTGCTTACATCCAGCCCCGAGGCGAACATCCTTCTACCACCATCACCACTACTACTACTACTATTACTACTACTACTACTACTACTATTACTACTACTACTACTACTACTACTACTATTACTACTACTACTGCTACCACCACCTCGACCATCACCACAATCTCTGTGTTGCGCCCCTGGGCAGGACGTAATGTGTATTCTGTATATTAATATCCTGTATGTATTTAATTATCATATAATTTTATGTTGGAGATGTTTTCATTAATAGTTAAAATGAAAATATCTTGGTTTATATTATTATTTGACTTATGTAAATAGATAGGATATATTTAGTTGTGCATATAATTGGCTGTTGACACTTGTTTACCCCGTGCTTGCTTGGTTCACTCCCTGGGGGTAGCTATAAAGTCACGTGATCAAACCCGATGTTGGAGCTGCTGGGTTTGCCTCAAGCAGTTACCTCGTTGCCTCTCTTAGGAGTCACATCGAGTATTCTCTCTCTCTCTCTCTCTCTCTCTCTCTCTCTGTGGCTGTTAATTCGTGGAGACCGCAATCTTAGTCTATTCTGCCACCTCTTTTGTGTTGGACTCTGGTTTGTGTAATAGTAAGTCTCTGTGGGTGAGACGGAGCCTACTATTCCTCACTGTGTAACACCATTTTTGCAAGTACTTGTTGACCGTATAAGTGTAAGCAGAGTATCTTGGGGATATTAATAGATTTGAGCTTATAGCCATATTTCCACTTAATTGTGTATAGTTACATTTCATTATTCATATTATTTAGCCCTTTCATATCTACCAGCCGGTATCTGAGATTCTTAGGAAACTCTTTATATTAATATACCGGTTGTAATAGAGATTCTTATGATTAATGAAATTATACAAAGATGTATATATTAATAGATGTTCAGGAGATTCTCCTTATTTATGTCAAATATTTTGTATATATCCAATTAGACCCCCCTCAAGGAAGGTACTTTGACACTGGTGAGGGGCTCTTGATCTAGGGTATTGGATCTGTGCTCCAGTTCCCTGAATTGAGCCTGAATACCTTCCATCCCCCCCATGCGCTGTATGTGGGGGATGGAAGGCATTCAGGTTTAGCGCTCTCCCATGATTATAATTATAATCTAAAAAAAGGGATATATTCCTTTATTCAGTCCACTGTGTGGGTGAACCGTAGCCAATAAAGGCTCACATTACATCGAACTTGTCTCTCCATCGTCGTCAGCAGCACTACATAGCCCTTGTGGTTTAGCGCTCCTTTTTTATTATAATTATCGTCGTCTGTATTTCATAACATTTCTCTCTGTGGCAGTAAAGAAGTTGGAAAAAATGTAGATACAGAAAAAAAAGATGTTACGCACCATTAGAATGTTTGAAGGAGTACCGAGAAGGAAGGTTGGTGAGCACGAGGAGTCACAAGAGCAGGACTCTTCTGCCTCTAGCCACTCCTGGATCACTCAGACATGCTGAACACATACGAAGAAGAGCTAAATGCTGATGGACTATGTAGATTACTTATAACAACAGTGTAATGCCACACAAAATATGTGCAATGGGGAAAATTTCGAAAAATAGACTATGGCTCCTCAGGTATCTAACAGAAACCGAAGAGCAGTGGTAAACAAGAAATGGTGTTCCTTAAGGCACAGTACTTGTACAAACTTTACTCTGTATTTCTTATTTGGCAAAACTAAAGATACAAATCGTATTTTTGTAGGACGCTTTGCAGATGACACTAGAATCAGCCAGGGTGGCACCCATCAAGGCTAAACCTCGAAGCTCATGTGAACTCGATCTCTCAGCGGCTCACGGAAAACAGTGTAATGGCCCACGTGGACAAGTTCTAGCTGCTTTACCATGGAAATATTTAAGAAATAAAAACCGGAACAGACCACACAGAACAATGAAGCCACTCTATGGAATAGAAAAAAAATGTAAATGTAAGGAAGTAATTATGGACGAAGATCTTACGTTCACTGAATAACATCCATCACAAGGTAAATAAATGATCGGCAAGCTAACAAGAACTTTCAAGGGAAAAAGAGGCCAAGCCGGTGATTATTTTGAGTCTCGTGTACTTCCCGGATTGGAATGATAATACACAAAAGCCGCTAAAGCAACTGAAACTGTAGATCAGGAAACTGAACAGAGAACTTTCACTGCAGCAATTCAGACATGTAAATTATCAGGAACGTCAAAAATCGTCTAAGTTTAACTTCCTGGAGAGCAGGTGAGAAAAATATATAATCTACGAGTGGAATATAATGGGGAGACTAATACGAAGTGTGTGATCTAAAATTAGTCCCTGAAAAAAAGAAAAGGCATGGAAAACATGGCATGGATGAGTGTAACAAGACAGTGACTGCTTGGTGAGTTCCTGCACCACTGCTACTACTACCACTGCCATTACTACTACTACCACGATCACTGCTACTACTACCACCATCACTGCTACTACTACCACCATCACTGCTACCACCACCACTGCTACTACACCATTACCACTGCTACTACTACCACTACCATTACTACCACCACTACCATTACTACCACCACTACAACCACTGCTACCACTACTACAACCACCACTACTACAACCACCACCACTGCCATTACTACTACTACCACCATCACTGCTACTACTACCACCATCACTGCTACTACACCATTACCACTGCTACTACTACCACCACCATTACCACTGCTACTACTACCACCACCATTACCACTGCTACTACTACCACCACCATTACCACTGCTACTACTACCACCACCATTACCACTGCTACTACTACCTCCACCATTACCACTGCTACTACTACCACCACCATTACCACTGCTACTACTACCACCACCATTACCACTGCTACTACTACCACCACCATTACCACTGCTACTACTACCACCACCATTACCACTGCTACTACTACCACCACCATTACCACTGCTACTACTACCACCACCATTACCACTGCTACTACTACCACCACCATTACCACTGCTATTACTACCACCACCATTACCACTGCTATTACTACCACCACCATTACCACTGCTATTACTACCACCACCATTACCACTGCTACTACCACCACTACCATTACCACTGCTACTACCACCACTACCATTACTACTGCCACCATTACTACCACCACTACTACAACCACCACCGCTGCCATTACTACCACCACCACTGCCATTACTACCACCATCACTGCTACTACTACCACCATCACTGCTACTACTACCACCATCACTGCTATTACTACCACCATCACTGCTACTACCACCATCACTGCTACTACTACCACCACCACCACTGCTACTACTACCACCACCATTACCACTGCTACTACTACCACCACCGTTACCACTGCTACTACTACCACCACCGTTACCACTGCTACTGCTACCACCACCGTTACCACTGCTACTGCTACCACCACCGTTACCACTGCTACTACTACCACCACCGTTCCCACTGCTACTACTACTACCACCACCGTTCCCACTGCTACTACTACTACCACCACCATTACCACTGCTACTACTGCCACCACCATTACCACTGCTACTACCACCACTACCATTACTACTACCACCATTACTACTACCACCATTACTACCACCACCACCACTGCTACAACCACCACTACCACCACCTCTACTATTACTACCACCACCACTAGCATTACTAGCACCACCACTCCTGAAAAGTCCCTCTCACCTTCACTGTATCGTCACTCTGCTACAGCAACCATCCTCTCTACCCTAGCTCGTCTCCCACATGGCATCTGTCATCCATAACACCCTCCTCATTTGCTCCCCTACCCCTTGGAACCCCTTCCCTTGGAACCCCTTTCACTTGGCACCCCTCCCCGTTGGCACCCTTTTATCCTTCACCTGCTGATAGACATAAACACAGCTGATTTCTGTTTACATCCAGCTGGGAGACGATACCTGGCAGCCACCACCACCACTGTTAATCACCACCACTGTTGTCACCATCACCACGGTTACCATCACCAAGGAGAGGAAATGGTAGACGAGAGGTAATGGGAGGATGGGAGGGGAGTTAGTAAAAGTGGGGGTAAGATTCTTGAGGTAGCTACCAGAGGGGTTAAGGTAGGCAACACCAGACATGATAGGAATTCTTGATTACGTGTTCAGCATTGGTCTTCTGGTGAGGAGTGGATGGTGCAAGAGAGACAGAAGGGGAGATATAACCTGGGAGAGTGAGAGAAGAAGAGATGTATTGAGTAGGAGAGAGACGGAGGCAGCGAGATAGCCTGCGTGAAAGGCGGCAAAAGGAGGAAGATAGTCAGGTACAGAGAGACAGGCAAAGGAAATACAATCTCTCAGAGAGAGAGAGATGGGTAGGAGGGAACTAACACATTTCACAGCTTCGAATCTTTCTTCAAGTGGGCCTCTCTACCCTCTCAAAGTTCCATGAGAAACGAAAAACAAAATATTTGTTGAACGTTTACAAAATACCTCAGCTATGACACCTGCTGCCTACCTTTAAGCTGCCGACCATGGGCAGCAGGCTTTAGCTGTGCTAAATTTGTTCTGATATTTTTTAGTGCATCTGAGGTTCTTTGCCTCCCACCAAACTGACCATCCATGGCACATTACAGTGCATAACTGTTACAAAATATAGTGTACGCCCTTGACAAAGTACCGTATGTATATTCGTAAGAGGAAGCTGCAACCAGACAGATTAATAAACTGAGGCCTGGTCTCAGACAGGGCCGTGGGGGCGTTGACCCCCGAAACCCTCTCCAGGTAAACTCCAGGACCTCGCTATGTGCAGTGTAAACAGTTCAATGTTTGGTCTACTTCCCCGCCAATATGTAATACATGCAGAACATGGCAGATGGGGATGGAAATCTTTAACTCAAGATCTTTCACATTGTGCGTCGTCAGAAGCTATGGAATGTTGCAAGGCTAGCAACAGATAGGAGAAAAAATTCTGCCTTGCCTCAGAGAGAATTTTTTCCTATCTGTTGCTAACCTTGCAACATTTCATAGCTCCTGACGACTCAAGGAGTGCGAAAGATCCTGAGCTAAGGAGTTCCATCCCCATATGGCTTCTTCTGCGTTGTTGAGATCACTTGTTTGTGATGGTTTTGCATGTATATGTATACCATCATACGCATACAGGGGACTTATGGCTCACGTGGTAGCACCTTCGTCTCACATCTAAAATATCTGGGTTCGATCCAGACATAAGAATAAGCTTAGCGCATGTGGATCGCATCCTGCGGAATAGGATCAAAGGGCCCCAGTGGTATTTAGCCAGACTTGAGTGACTTTTATCCGGTTATCCTGGATTACTATACCTGTAGGTAAATAATCCGCATGAAATCATTACCTGCAATCATGTGAATGTTATCATAGTGTATGGTAGCTCTAAATTCTTAATTAGGGAGAAATGTCTGATGAATTTCCTCTGAGACACTCCCAAACTCTGAGTGATTGCCGCTCTTTGAATAATTCACTCTATTAAGAAAGTGCGTTGTCAGAAAGTGTACTCTGGTCAGGAAAGTGTACTCTGGTCAGAGAAGTGTACTCTGGTCAGGAAAGTGTACTCTGATCAGGAAAGTGTACTCTGGTCAGAGAAGTGTACTCTGGTCAGGAAAGTGTACTCTGATCAGGAAAGTGTACTCTGGTCAGAGAAGTGTACTCTGGTCAGAAACGTGTACTCTATTCAGAAAAGTGTACTCTGGTCAGGAAAGTGTACTCTGGTCAGAGAAGTGTACTCTGGTCAGGAAAGTGCACTCTGGTCAGGAAAGTGTACTCTGGTCAGGAAAGTGTACTCTGGTCAGGAAAGTGTACTCTGGTCAGAAACGTGTACTCTATTCAGAAAAGTGTACACTGGTCAGGAAAGTGTACTCTGGTCAGGAAAGTGTACTCTGGTCAGGAAAGTGTACTCTGGTCAGGAGTGTACTCTGGCCAGGAAAGTGTACTCTGGTCAGGAAAGTGTACTCTGGTCAGAAAAGTGTATTCTGGTCAGAAACGTGTACTCTGGTCAGGAAAGTGTACTCTGGTCAGAAACGTGTACTTTATTCAGAAAAGTGTACTCTGGTCAGGAAAGTGTACTCTGGTCAGGAAAGTGTGCTCTGGTCAGGAAAGTGTACTCTGGTCAGGAAAGTGTACTCTGGTCAGGAAAGTGTACTCTGGTCAGGAAAGTGTACTCTGGTCAGGAAAGTGTGGAGAAATTTTCTCCAGGAGGGGGGTATCAGCCCCCTTCAGCCCCTTTCAGCCCTGAGGGGCCCAGCCCTCTCAGAAGGGACAAGCGTCTTGTTTACTGCTACAGTGAGTAATTGATCACAGATGCAGTACGAGTATGCGACGTGGTCAAGTGACCGCTGCTCCTTGCAGAGTGTATTTTAATAAGAGACAGTACATCTCTTACTTTAGCAGGACAATTAAGGAAAATCCTGCTCCCACTTTGTTACCATAGTAAAGACAGTGGACATTGTTGTCTATGCTTAAGACAGCAAGAATCAAACATTCTGCTTTGCTTCATCGAGGAAGTGGCAAGGAAGCAAAAGTACTAGGTCAGCTTTTTTTGTGCTAGGGGAGTGACGGCATGGGGTGCTGTGGCGTCTTCAGATTACTTTTGACTCTACTGAGAGTGACACTGACGCCAGGATAACCAACAAAGAACACTGATCTGTGCGTTAGTGTGAACAAAGTATCTCATAAAACACAATAAACACTTAAGAGAAGTGTGATCAGCTTCTTCAGTGATAACATTGTGAACAATAGAGACAAATCTTGTGGAACATAGTGTACCAGTGTGCGTTTCCTAGACAATGGAAGACATGGACATCCAAGGACACTTCAGCTTCTATCAAGTCACCGATACCTGTCGAAGGTGTGAAGAACACCATAGCTCACGTTACAAGAGCAAGGTAGGTTACGAATTTCTTGTATGGGGGACTGCGCAGTTCTTGTGTCGCAAGGAGTTTGTAATCAACCTATATTCGGCAGTTAGGTGCGGACTTTTGAGTCCAAACAAGTAAGTCTGTCAGCCATCAGTGAATGAAATATGCTGACATAACACCCCCTAGGGGTAATTTATAATCTTACAAATTATAACTCTTTACAGCCCGTTGAGAGATGAGTCGACCGCTTCTAGACCTCGTCTGCAGGGGCGGCTGTGCAGGCGATGAGTTGTCTTTAAGTTAAGTTTTCACTGTTTAAACTTAGCTGATAACCCATTTCTCAACAGAAAGTGTGCTCTGGTCAGGAAAGTGTACTCTGGTCAGGAAAGTGTACTCTGGTCAGGAAAGTGTACTCTGAACTCTGAGGAAACCGCTTCCTGTTTATACAACAGCTCTCGTAAGGGAAAAATTCCTCCAAATACAATTTTTTTCGATACATTTGCATGATATTCTCTCATTCTCAGTACAGTAACATCATTCTGCTTTCAAGACATCCGCTTCACTGTATCTATAACATCACATACACAGAGCTACCGAGTAAATCTGACTTATACTTTAGTAAATAATATAGTAATAAACTTAGGAATAGCTTTTATTGTATTAAAATATACATAGTACATTTTATTCATAATTACAAAGGTTTATTTAGTATATTTCTAACACTATTCACTGAAGCAATGGAACAGTGGAAAAATATCAATAGCGAAATACACAGAAAGTATAATAAGGAAATCAATAAAAGATGAAATTGATAAGCAAATCAACGAAATATGAATGGTCAAATAAAAATAATGGGATGTAGATATTATTTAAAACCAAGTTTTCCTGGCTGCCTTCTTCCATCTTCACTGTTTTCACCAATCCTGGTGAATCTGCCTCAAGTTATCAAGACTGAGGAACTGGACATCGCAGAATACTTCTTCAGGTCGTCATCCACTCGTCGCTCTTGCACAAAATAACGAGTGAATATCGACTGTTTCCTCCTCATAACGTCTGTCAGGTGCTGATGTAGCGTATTCTTTTATATGTAAATATGGCAGGAGGTAAATCTGGTTGAGGTGAAGAAATAGAGGATACTAGATCATTGATAAGGGATATTAAGTTATAGATGGATACTAGGTTATAGATGGCAATACTAGGTTACAGATAGGGGATACCTGGTTATAGATGGGGACACTAGGTTCCAGATAGGGGGATATTAGGTTACTACTTCGGATACTAAGTGGTTATAATTGTCGGATACTAGAATATACTTAGATATGTAGTCTTTGCGAGTTGGAATTATATTAAATCGTATGAATCCTCACAGATTAGAAGGTGTTTCAAGGGGAAAACAGGGAGAGAGGAGATCGGTCACCATTACTTACAAACAAAGGAGGGGAAGGGAGATACTAATTTGCGTTCCAAATCAATTGTTTCAGCAATAAGCATCTCTCTCTCGCCTCAATAGATCGTTCAACACCACTTTGTGAAAGCCAGGAGACGTGGGGTTGAAGTGCTTGACTCGTTATCATACTCGGGTAGAAGGGGATGGATTCTCCACAGCATTATCTTCCTATTCAGACATACCAAGAGAGGTCTGCGCTTCTCCAATAGACAGGTCAGGTGGATTCTCCTAAAAAAAAATACCACTGGCTGGGATAGAACCCGTGATCAGAGAGACTCTGACCGCGGGTTCTATCCCCGGCTGTGGTATGGTTTGGATTCTCCTAATCCACGTCTTCATCAAGCTTATCCACTAGACCCTCTTGCTCAAGAAACCAATTTGTATAAATATGCCAAACTTCAAGATGCATTTACAAGGCAATTGTTTCTAATTCTATACATTCTCGTTGGAAAACAGTTGATGTTTATTTTAAAAATAACTGGCTACAGCAGATCTTTCATAAATACCAACAAAGCACAGCATAAGAGCAAGCCAGACGACAACCAGAGCAAGCTAGACGACAACCAGAGCAACCTCGACGACAACCAGAGCAACCTCGACGACAACTAGAGCAAGCCAGACGACAACCAGAGCAAGGTAGACGACAACTAGAGCAAGCCAGACGACAACCAGAGCAAGGTAGACGACAACCAGAGCAAGGTAGACGACAACCAGAGCAAGGTAGACGACAGCCAGAGCAAGCTAGACGATAACCAGAGCAAGCCACACGATAACCAGAGCAAGCCACACGATAACCAGAGCAAGCCACACGACAACCAGAGCAAGCCACACGACAACCAGAGCAAGCCAGATGACAACCAGAGCTAGCCAGACGACAACCAGAGCTAGCCAGACGACAACCAGAGCAAGCCAGACGACAACCAGAGCAAGCTAGACGACAAGAGCATGCCAGACGACAACCAGAGCAAGCTAGACGACAACCAGAGCAAGCCAGAAGACAACCAGAGCAAGCCAGAAGACAACCAGAGCAAGCCAGACTACAGCCAGAACACACCACCAAAACAACCTCCACTATCGCCACCACCACCACAGCCTCCACTTTTACCACTATCACAACCTTCACTATCACCACCACCACAACCTACGCTATCACCACCACCACAACCTCCACTATCACCACCACAACCTCCAGTATCACCACCACTACCACAACCTCCACTATCACCATCACCACCACAACCTCCACCACCACAACCTCCACTACCATAACCTCCATTATCACCACAACCTCCAGTATCACCACCACAGCCTTCACTACCACCACCATTACCACCACCATTACCACCACCACTACCACCACCACTACCACCACCACTGACAAGAACAGCTTGTGTTTACAGAAAGAAAAAATAGTTGTCATTGTATGAAAAAGAAAATCACATAGGGAAGCTGAGGATGTTTACCATCTACTCTCTCCCTCCATCTCTTATTATTCTCTCCCTCCCTGCCTCCCTCCATCTCTTATTATTCTCTCCCTCCCTGCCTCCCTCCATCTCTTATTATTCTCTCCCTCCCTGCCTCCCTCCATCTCTTATTATTCTCTCCCTCCCTGCCTCCCTCCATCTCTTATTATTCTCTCCCTCCCTGCCTCCCTCCATCTCTTATTATTCTCTCCCTCCCTGCCTCCCTCCATCTCTTATTATTCTCTCCCTCCCTGCCTCCCTCCATCTCTTATTATTCTCTCCCTCCCTGCCTCCCTCCATCTCTTATTATTCTCTCCCTCCCTGCCTCCCTCCATCTCTTATTATTCTCTCCCTCCCTGCCTCCCTCCATCTCTTATTATTCTCTCCCTCCCTGCCTCCCTCCATCTCTTATTATTCTCTCCCTCCCTGCCTCCCTCCATCTCTTATTATTCTCTCCCTCCCTGCCTCCCTCCATCTCTTATTATTCTCTCCCTCCCTGCCTCCCTCCATCTCTTATTATTCTCTCCCTCCCTGCCTCCCTCCATCTCTTATTATTCTCTCCCTCCCTGCCTCCCTCCATCTCTTATTATTCTCTCCCTCCCTGCCTCCCTCCATCTCTTATTATTCTCTCCCTCCCTGCCTCCCTCCATCTCTTATTATTCTCTCCCTCCCTGCCTCCCTCCATCTCTTATTATTCTCTCCCTCCCTGCCTCCCTCCATCTCTTATTATTCTCTCCCTCCCTGCCTCCCTCCATCTCTTATTATTCTCTCCCTCCCTGCCTCCCTCCATCTCTTATTATTCTCTCCCTCCCTGCCTCCCTCCATCTCTTATTATTCTCTCCCTCCCTGCCTCCCTCCATCTCTTATTATTCTCTCCCTCCCTGCCTCCCTCCATCTCTTATTATTCTCTCCCTCCCTGCCTCCCTCCATCTCTTATTATTCTCTCCCTCTTCCCTCCCTCTCTCATCCCTTCATCCATTTTCCTGTTCACTCTTCAAATCTCCCTCATTCTTTACTCTACATCCACGTTCCTTTTTCCTACAGCCTTCTCTTCCATCTTCTCTTCTTCTCTCTACTTTCATTATCTTTACAGCCTTCGCATCCTCACCCTCTCTCTCTCTCTCTCTCTCTCTCTCTCTCTCTCTCTCTCTCTCTCTCTCTATCTATCTATCTATCTATCTATCTCCCTCTATCTCTCTCCCTGGTGTAATTAAAAACTCACTCTCTCTCCTCCCTCCACATTAAACATCCTTTCTCTCTCTCACTTCCATTCTTCCTTTTCCTATTCCTCCTCCTCTTCTCCTTTCCTCTTACGTCTCTTCCTTCCTTTTCCCCTCTCATCCTTTCGCCTTATCACTTTACTGTTTCCTTTCCCTTTTCTTCTGTCTCTTTCCTCTTGTTCTCCCTGCTTTTACTTCTTATTTTTCGTCTCCAGCTTCCATCTTTACCCTCTCGTTATTCGCCTCCTTCGTTTCCTTCTCGTGCTTCCCCGTCTCCTCCTTATCTCCCTCCTCTTGAGCACTCCTCCTCCCTCCATGGCTGGTTGGGGGGGGGGGGTGAGCAAGGCTCCACTCCGTCACCAGGTAATTGGCTGTGATCACCAGGTAGGCTTGATCTGCCTCGTTTGATGGTGTGTCGCTGGTCGGGTGTGTACCATTGTGTCTGCTCTCACAGCTCCGCCACGCAGACGATTTATCGCAGTCTTCTTTCTTCCCCATGCACGTCCCTGGGGCTAGGGGCACTGCAGAGGTGAGGATGGATAGGTGTTTGAGGCGTAGAGAGGCGGGGAACAAGCAGGGGAGAAGGGAGAATGATGTGGATGGTGTAGGAGGGTGGCTAGACCACACAGGTGCGCCCCGCCGTGTTTAGCAGGTGAGGTGGTAATTTAAAATGATTACGTGGCGCCCCGCGAGACCGCCACTTTCCCTTACCTGATATATACCTGCTGGCCGGGCCTCGCCACTGCCACCACTATCAACATTATTACCAATACCACCATCACAACTATCACCACCACCACCACCATCGCTGTCCGGGTGTTTCTAGGTAATTCCCAGGTGTGAGGAGTTCACGAAGAGGTTAACAGGGTTCTCTATTAATAACGGGAGATTCGGATAAGCGAACCAACATCCTTGTATCCACACACCTAGGCATCCCGGTTTGAAGTGGCGAGGGCTGCTAGTCCCGAGGCATTAGATTGTTCTGTACATAAAAATGAGTGGACTAACCTATGGCGTCACTGTCGGTAAGGTCTGAAATGCCTAGACTAGCAGAGGCTGTTAAACTTAGATACCATTACTAGCAGTTCGGTTCGCTCTCAACATAACCTCGTCATACAAATAACACTTTTGAACTTACTAATACAACACTAGTCAAATATAAATGGGCTACGTGGCTTTACAAAGAGTCTTACTTGAGTGAGAATTAAATTTTTAACAGGGCAAAGACTTGAAGGTATACAAGTCAAAACGGTCTATCAAGATTCAGTTAATCTTTCAGCGAGTTCAGGAGTGAAATACAATAAATTGTAATCGAAGGCGACAACCTGGTTTATAGACAGGTTATACACTTCTCTAGTCCAGAAAACACCGAAAAACATGAACAATATAAACCATACCAAGGGTGGGGCTAGAACTTGCGGTCGTGTCATGACGATTTCGTGAGTCATGAGCAATATCTTACTTTATGAATAAACTATGACACAGTACCAAGAACAATCATTATTCTATACTTTACAAATTGTAACTACACAAGACTACGAGTGTAACTCGGGGGAAAAGTGAAACATAATGAAAAGATATAAATAAATAACAAAAGTAATCCAAGACTTAACAGGTGATCAAACATAACACTATAGTGATCAAACATAACACTATAGTGATCAAACATAACACTATAGTGATCAAACATAACACTATAGTGATCAAACATAACACTATAGTGATCAAACATAACACTATAGTACTCAAACATAACACTATAGTGATCAAACATAACACTATAGTGATCAAACATAACACTATAGTGATCAAACATAACACTATAGTGTACTCAAACATAACACTATAGTACTCAAACATAACACTATAGTGATCAAACATAACACTATAGTACTCAAACATAACACTATAGTACTCAAACATAACACTATAGTACTCAAACATAACACTATAGTGATCAAACATAACACTATAGTACTCAAACATAACACTATAGTACTCAAACATAACACTATAGTACTCAAACATAACACTATAGTACTCAAACATAATACTATAGTACTCAAACATAACACTATAGTACTCAAACATAACACTATAGTACTCAAACATAACACTATAGTACTCAAACATAACACTATAGTACTCAAACATAACACTATAGTACTCAAACATAACACTATAGTACTCAAACATAACACTATAGTGATCAAACATAACACTATAGTGATCAAACATAACACTATAGTACTCAAACATAACACTATAGTACTCAAACATAATACTATAGTGATCAAACATAACACTATAGTGATCAAACATAACACTATAGTGATCAAACATAACACTATAGTACTCAAACATAACACTATAGTACTCAAACATAAAACTATAGTGATCAAACATAACACTATAGTACTATAACACTATAGTATCAAACATAACACTATACATAACAATATAGTGATCAAACATAACACTATAGTGATCAAACATAACACTATAGTACTCAAACATAACACTATAGTGATCAAACATAACACTATAGTGATCAAACATAACACTATAGTGATCAAACATAACACTATAGTACTCAAACATAACACTACAGTACTCAAACATAACACTATAGTGATCAAACATAACACTATAGTACTCAAACATAACACTATAGTGATCAAACATAACACTATAGTACTCAAACATAACACTATAGTACTCAAACATAACACTATAGTACTCAAACATAACACTATAGTGATCAAACATAACACTATAGTGATCAAACATAACACTATAGTGATCAAACATAACACTATAGTACTCAAACATAACACTATAGTGATCAAACATAACACTATAGTGATCAAACATAACACTATAGTGATAAAACATAACACTATAGTGATCAAACATAACACTATAGTACTCAAACATAACACTATAGTACTCAAACATAACACTATAGTACTCAAACATAACACTATAGTGATCAAACATAACACTATAGTACTCAAACATAACACTATAGTACTCAAACATAACACTATAGTACTCAAACATAACACTATAGTACTCAAACATAACACTATAGTACTCAAACATAACACTATAGTACTCAAACATAACACTATAGTACTCAAACATAACACTATAGTACTCAAACATAACACTATAGTACTCAAACATAACACTATAGTACTCAAACATAACACTATAGTGATCAAACATAACACTATAGTGATCAAACATAACACTATAGTACTCAAACATAACACTATAGTACTCAAACATAACACTATAGTGATCAAACATAACACTATAGTGATCAAACATAACACTATAGTGATCAAACATAACACTATAGTACTCAAACATAACACTATAGTACTCAAACATAACACTATAGTGATCAAACATAACACTATAGTACTCAAACATAACACTATAGTGATCAAACATAACACTATAGTGATCAAACATAACACTATAGTGATCAAACATAACACTATAGTGATCAAACATAACACTATAGTGATCAAACATAACACTATAGTGATCAAACATAACACTATAGTGATCAAACATAACACTATAGTGATCAAACATAACACTATAGTACTCAAACATAACACTACAGTACTCAAACATAACACTATAGTGATCAAACATAACACTATAGTACTCAAACATAACACTATAGTGATCAAACATAACACTATAGTACTCAAACATAACACTATAGTACTCAAACATAACACTATAGTACTCAAACATAACACTATAGTACTCAAACATAACACTATAGTACTCAAACATAACACTATAGTGATCAAACATAACACTATAGTACTCAAACATAACACTATAATGATCAAACATAACACTATAGTACTCAAACATAACACTATAGTACTCAAACATAACACTATAGTACTCAAACATAACACTATAGTGATCAAACATAACACTATAGTACTCAAACATAACACTATAGTGATCAAACATAACACTATAGTACTCAAACATAACACTATAGTGATCAAACATAACACTATAGTACTCAAACATAACACTATAGTACTTAAACATAACACTATAGTACTTAAACATAACACTATAGTGATCAAACATAACACTATAGTACTCAAACATAACACTATAGTACTCAAACATAACACTATAGTGATCAAACATAACACTATAGTACTCAAACATAACACTATAGTGATCAAACATAACACTATAGTACTCAAACATAACACTATAGTGATCAAACATAACACTATAGTGATCAAACATAACACTATAGTACTCAAACATAACACTATAGTGATCAAACATAACACTATAGTGATCAAACATAACACTATAGTGATCAAACATAACACTATAGTGATCAAACATAACACTATAGTACTCAAACATAACACTATAGTACTCAAACATAACACTATAGTGATCAAACATAACACTATAGTGATCAAACATAACACTATAGTACTCAAACATAACACTATAGTGATCAAACATAACACTATAGTGATCAAACATAACACTATAGTACTCAAACATAACACTATAGTGATCAAACATAACACTATAGTGATCAAACATAACACTATAGTACTCAAACATAACACTATAGTACTCAAACATAACACTATAGTGATCAAACATAACACTATAGTACTCAAACATAACACTATAGTACTTAAACATAACACTATAGTGATCAAACATAACACTATAGTACTCAAACATAACACTATAGTACTCAAACATAACACTATAGTGATCAAACATAACACTATAGTACTCAAACATAACACTATAGTGATCAAACATAACACTATAGTACTCAAACATAACACTATAGTGATCAAACATAACACTATAGTACTCAAACATAACACTATAGTGATCAAACATAACACTATAGTACTCAAACATAATACTATAGTGATCAAACATAACACTATAGTGATCAAACATAACACTATAGTGATCAAACATAACACTATAGTGATCAAACATAACACTATAGTACTCAAACATAACACTATAGTACTCAAACATAACACTATAGTGATCAAACATAACACTATAGTACTCAAACATAACACTATAGTGATCAAACATAACACTATAGTACTCAAACATAACACTATAGTACTTAAACATAACACTATAGTACTTAAACATAACACTATAGTACTTAAACATAGCACTATAGTACTTAAACATAACACTATAGTACTCAAACATAACACTATAGTACTCAAGCATAGGACTATAGTACTTAAACATAACACTATAGTACTCAAACATAACACTATAGTACTCAAACATAACACTATAGTACTTAAACATAGCACTATAGTACTTAAACATAACACTATAGTACTCAAACATAACACTATAGTACTCAAACATAACACTATAGTGATCAAACATAACACTATAGTACTCAAACATAACACTATAGTACTTAAACATAACACTATAGTACTTAAACATAACACTATAGTACTCAAACATAACACTATAGTACTCAAACATAACACTATAGTACTAAAACATAACACTATAGTACTCAAACATAACACTATAGTACTCAAACATAACACTATAGTACTTAAACATAGCACTATAGTACTTAAACATAACACTATAGTACTCAAACATAACACTATAGTACTCAAACATAACACTATAGTGATCAAACATAACACTATAGTACTCAAACATAACACTATAGTACTTAAACATAACACTATAGTACTTAAACATAACACTATAGTACTCAAACATAACACTATAGTACTCAAACATAACACTATAGTACTTAAACATAACACTATAGTACTCAAACATAGCACTATAGTACTTAAACATAACACTATAGTACTCAAACATAACACTATAGTACTCAAGCATAGCACTATAGTACTTAAACATAACACTATAGTACTCAAACATAACACTATAGTACTCAAACATAACACTATAGTACTTAAACATAACACTATAGTACTCAAACATAACACTATAGTACTTAAACATAGCACTATAGTACTTAAACATAACACTATAGTGATCAAACATAACACTATAGTACTCAAACATAACACTATAGTACTTAAACATAGCACTATAGTACTTAAACATAACACTATAGTACTCAAACATAACACTATAGTACTCAAACATAACACTATAGTGATCAAACATAACACTATAGTACTTAAACATAACACTATAGTACTTAAACATAACACTATAGTACTCAAACATAACACTATAGTACTTAAACATAACACTATAGTACTCAAACATAACACTATAGTACTCAAACATAACACTATAGTACTCAAACATAACACTATAGTACTCAAACATAACACTATAGTACTCAAACATAACACTATAGTACTTAAACATAACACTATAGTACTCAAACATAACACTATAGTACTCAAACATAACACTATAGTACTCAAACATAACACTATAGTACTCAAACATAACACTATAGTACTCAAACATAACACTATAGTACTCAAACATAACACTATAGTACTCAAACATAACACTATAGTGATCAAACATAACACTATAGTACTCAAACATAACACTATAGTGATCAAACATAACACTATAGTACTCAAACATAACACTATAGTACTCAAACATAACACTATAGTACTCAAACATAACACTATAGTACTCAAACATAACACTATAGTACTCAAACATAGCACTATAGTACTCAAACATAACACTATAGTACTCAAACATAGCACTATAGTACTCAAACATAGCACTATAGTACTCAAACATAACACTATAGTACTCAAACATAGCACTATAGTACTCAAACATAACACTATAGTACTGAAACATAGCACTATAGTACTCAAACATAACACTATAGTACTCAAACATAACACTATAGTACTTAAACATAACACTATAGTGATCAAACATAACACTATAGTACTCAAACATAACACTATAGTACTCAAACATAACACTATAGTACTCAAACATAACACTATAGTACTCAAACATAGCACTATAGTACTCAAACATAACACTATAGTACTCAAACATAACACTATAGTACTCAAACATAGCACTATAGTACTCAAACATAGCACTATAGTACTCAAACATAACACTATAGTACTCAAACATAGCACTATAGTACTCAAACATAACACTATAGTACTCAAACATAACACTATAGTACTTAAACATAACACTATAGTGATCAAACATAACACTATAGTACTCAAACATAACACTATAGTACTCAAACATAACACTATAGTACTCAAACATAGCACTATAGTACTCAAACATAACACTATAGTACTCAAACATAACACTATAGTACTCAAACATAACACTATAGTACTCAAACATAACACTATAGTACTCAAACATAACACTATAGTACTCAAACATAACACTATAGTACTCAAACATAACACTATAGTACTCAAACATAACACTATAGTACTCAAACATAACACTATAGTACTCAAACATAACACTATAGTACTCAAACATAACACTATAGTACTCAAACATAATACTATAGTACTCAAACATAACACTATAGTACTCAAACATAACACTATAGTACTCAAACATAACACTATAGTACTCAAACATAACACTATAGTACTCAAACATAACAATATAGTACTCAAACATAACACTATAGTACTCAAACATAACACTATAGTACTCAAACATAACACTATAGTACTCAAACATAACACTATAGTACTCAAACATAACACTATAGTACTCAAACATAACACTATAGTACTCAAACATAACACTATAGTACTCAAACATAACACTATAGTACTCAAACATAACACTATAGTACTCAAACATAACACTATAGTGATCAAACATAACACTATAGTACTCAAACATAACACTATAGTACTCAAACATAACACTATAGTGATCAAACATAACACTATAGTACTCAAACATAACACTATAGTACTCAAACATAACACTATAGTACTCAAACATAACACTATAGTACTCAAACATAACACTATAGTGATCAAACATAACACTATAGTACTCAAACATAACACTATAGTGATCAAACATAACACTATAGTGATCAAACATAACACTATAGTACTCAAACATAACACTATAGTACTCAAACATAACACTATAGTACTCAAACATAACACTATAGTGATCAAACATAACACTATAGTACTCAAACATAACACTATAGTACTCAAACATAACACTATAGTGATCAAACATAACACTATAGTGATCAAACATAACACTATAGTACTCAAACATAACACTATAGTACTCAAACATAACACTATAGTACTCAAACATAACACTATAGTGATCAAACATAACACTATAGTACTCAAACATAACACTATAGTACTCAAACATAACACTATAGTGATCAAACATAACACTATAGTACTCAAACATAACACTATAGTGATCAAACATAACACTATAGTACTCAAACATAACACTATAGTGATCAAACATAACACTATAGTGATCAAACATAACACTATAGTACTCAAACATAACACTATAGTACTCAAACATAACACTATAGTACTCAAACATAACACTATAGTACTCAAACATAACACTATAGTGATCAAACATAACACTATAGTACTCAAACATAACACTATAGTGATCAAACATAACACTATAGTGATCAAACATAACACTATAGTACTCAAACATAACACTATAGTGATCAAACATAACACTATAGTACTCAAACATAACACTATAGTACTCAAACATAACACTATAGTACTCAAACATAACACTATAGTGATCAAACATAACACTATAGTACTCAAACATAACACTATAGTGATCAAACATAACACTATAGTACTCAAACATAACACTATAGTGATCAAACATAACACTATAGTGATCAAACATAACACTATAGTACTCAAACATAACACTATAGTACTCAAACATAACACTATAGTACTCAAACATAACACTATAGTACTCAAACATAACACTATAGTGATCAAACATAACACTATAGTACTCAAACATAACACTATAGTGATCAAACATAACACTATAGTGATCAAACATAACACTATAGTACTCAAACATAACACTATAGTGATCAAACATAACACTATAGTACTCAAACATAACACTATAGTGATCAAACATAACACTATAGTGATCAAACATAACACTATAGTACTCAAACATAACACTATATTGATCATACATAACACTATAGTACTCAAACATAACACTATAGTACTCAAACATAACACTATAGTGATCAAACATAACACTATAGTACTCAAACATAACACTATATTGATCATACATAACACTATAGTACTCAAACATAACACTATAGTGATCAAACATAACACTATAGTGATCAAACATAACACTATAGTACTCAAACATAACACTATAGTACTCAAACATAACACTATAGTACTCAAACATAACACTATAGTGATCAAACATAACACTATAGTGATCAAACATAACACTATAGTACTCAAACATAACACTATATTGATCATACATAACACTATAGTACTCAAACATAACACTATAGTACTCAAACATAACACTATAGTGATCAAACATAACACTATAGTACTCAAACATAACACTATAGTACTCAAACATAACACTATAGTGATCAAACATAACACTATAGTGATCAAACATAACACTATAGTGATCAAACATAACACTATAGTACTCAAACATAACACTATAGTACTCAAACATAACACTATAGTACTCAAACATAACACTATAGTACTCAAACATAACACTATAGTGATCAAACATAACACTATAGTACTCAAACATAACACTATAGTGATCAAACATAACACTATAGTACTCAAACATAACACTATAGTACTCAAACATAACACTATAGTACTCAAACATAACACTATAGTGATCAAACATAACACTATAGTACTCAAACATAACACTATAGTACTCAAACATAACACTATAGTGATCAAACATAACACTATAGTGATCAAACATAACACTATAGTGATCAAACATAACACTATAGTACTCAAACATAACACTATAGTACTCAAACATAACACTATAGTGATCAAACATAACACTATAGTGATCAAACATAACACTATAGTGATCAAACATAACACTATAGTGATCAAACATAACACTATAGTGATCAAACATAACACTATAGTACTCAAACATAACACTATAGTGATCAAACATAACACTATAGTGATCAAACATAACACTATAGTACTCAAACATAACACTATAGTGATCATTAATAACCCACGTGGAAATAATAATAATAATAATATAGAATTTACAAACAATACTACTTGAACCAGTAGAAAAATGTCAACAAAGACTTACTTAAATTTGCGCAGATATCCACAATTACTGAAATTTAAGACTATTAATTAACATCTAAGCCAAGATGACAAATGCATTATTATTATTTTATCACATTATCGCTCTGCGTTTAGCATCATCGTAAATCAACTACATCCGATCTAAACACGATTGTCAACACTGACCGCTGCTCATGTCTCTTAACCTTAAGTTTATGTCAACTTGAGAGTAAGACACATGTGCAACATCTGGGTATCTTTATTGTAGACGTTTCGCCATCCAGTGGCTTTATCAATACAAATTCTAGGACATAACTTGAAGACAGTAGAACTATGTACAGAAGATGAGGTAATCAGTCCCTCAACCTAGGAGTAGGTGCGAACAGCACCAACTTACACGATCTACAACAGAATGCAGACCAACTAAATTCTTGCCTAATGTTGGCATTGCCGAGATTTCATTAAAATTCATCAACATTGAGTTTGAACTTAAAAAAAATTTTAGTGTTTCTTATCCTAGCATTATCTGTCTAGGATTGTACTAGTGTTTCCTTTAATCGTAACAATACTTTGAACATCACAACTTTTTGTCATTTATGTTTGAAGTAACTGTAATGAAGCTGAGTAATTATTTTTTTAAATTGTTATAGTAGCTGACAGTGAACTTAGTTACCTGACTGTACCTGACTGTTCTCAGATTTACACCTGTTTACTTGACATCTTAAAACTGGGTCACTGTGATGAGCTGATGACAAAATGAAAGTATAGATGTTGGTAGAATTACCGGCAATATGTAAAGTAGAAGGATACAAGTGCAACTAATGTGACATTTTATTGCGGCAACGTTTCGCTCTCCAGGAGCTTTGTCAAGCCGTTACATAAGAACATAAGAAAGGAGGAACACTGCAGCAGGCCTGTTGGCCCATACTAGGCAGGTCCTTTACAATTCATCCCACTAACAAAACATTTGACCAACCCAATTTTCAATGCTACCCAAGAAATAAGCTCTTCTTATCCACTTCTACTTTGTATTGGACTGATGAAGCCACTGTGTGGCGAAACGTTTCTTCAATAAAGATTCCCATATGTTGCATAAGTGTCTCAATTCTTCAACTTGTCGGTTTTCAAACCATTCATCACATCTGTCAGACACTGCAACATCATGGGATCTTGGTACAAAGACTTCAACGCTTGCCCAACTTTTGGACGACGACCTACTTACACTTACACTACTTACACTTACGTCAGTGTTCAGTGGTCAGTCGTCACGTGAGGTCACAGACCCTGAGCTGCTTGGGGATTAGCGTGGACGGTTACAAAGCATGGCTTGCTTCTACAGTGTTTTAAAAGCTGAGGTTGGAGAGTTGAAGGAGGAGGTCTTGCTTCTCCAGGAGGAGATTAGGAGGCTGAAGGTCCACCTCAATGGGCCTGGGAGAGAGTGTGAGGTGGTTGGAGATGTGGGGAATGAGGCTTCTAGCAGTGAGGTGCAGTCTGTCTCTCACTGTGAGGAGGCTGTAGGTGGGGTGGTAGCAACGGCTACCAGCAGTGAGGTGCAGCCCAGCACCTGCTACAAGTGGCGAGTTGTTCACAGTAATGGGAGGCGCATCAGAGTAAGGAAAGTTAAGAGTGCAGATCTGAAGGTAGGAAATCGCTTCTCTGTTCTCCAGGATGAATGTACTTCAGTGGCCAGTGAAGGTAAGGGTACTACTGCCCCTGCTAATGAAGGTAAGCGCATTCTTGTGGTTGGTGACTCTCAGGTAAGATATGTTGATCGTGCTTTTTGTAATAGGAATAAGAAGATGAGAGATAGAGTGTGCTTCCCTGGAGCTGGTGTTGGGGACATTGTCAACAGACTGGATAATATCATGTCAGGTAATGGGAACAAGCCCATTATCTGTCTCAGTGCTGGTGGAAATGATATTGGGAAGGGTAGGAGAGAAGAGCTGCTAGATAAGTACAGGTCAGCTATAGATTTCATTAAGTCTAAGGGAGGGATCCCAATCATATGTAGCATCTTGCCTAGAAGGGGAGTAGGAAATGAATGGTTGTCTAGGGCAATTGGTGTAAATTGCTGGCTAGACAGATACTGCAAGGAACTTGCAATCCCATTCATTGACAACTGGAACAACTTTTATGGCAAACATGATATGTATGCAAGGGATGGGGTTCATCTCTCTGGGGCAGGGGTGGTAGCACTTGCAGACTCGATTGAGAAGGCCATTGGTGAAATGCCTATGATTTTAAACTGATGGAAGATAGAGGTATGGGTGTGTGTGGGAAACAAGCAGGTTGCAACACTAGGGTTGGAAACAGTAAATGTATAAAAGGCATTCAGCATGAAGTTATAAATAAAGACAATAGAACAGGTCAGCAAACAAAGGGGGACAGCAGAGGGCAGCAAGGGACTAGCTCCCTTAAGGTTTACTATACTAATAGCAGGAGTGTTAGAAATAAGATAGATGAGCTAAGATTAATTGCAAGTGCAGGAAACATAGATATTATTGCTATAACAGAGACCTGGCTCAATCTGAAAGATAGAGAGATGCCCTCTGAATGTCACATACAAGGCTATAAATTATTCCACACTGACAGGGTCAACAGGAAAGGTGGTGGAGTAGCGATGTATGTCAGAGACAATTTAAATTGTTGTGTTAGACAAGATATTAAATTAGAAGCGTCAGCCACTGAATCTGTTTGGTTACAGCTTCTCGAGGGCCGAGAAAAACTAATTTTGGGTGTGATTTACAGGGCCCCAAATCTTGATAGGGAGTGCAGTAAACTTCTATGGGACGAAATTCGTAAGGCATCTACATACGAAAATGTTGTGCTAATGGGAGATTTCAATTATAGACAGATTGACTGGAGCAATTTGACAGGAAATTTAGAGTCGGGTGACTTTCTTGATACGATCCAGGATTGTTTTTTAAAACAGTTTGTGACAGAGCCAACTAGGGGAAATAACCTCCTTGACTTGGTTCTTGCCAGTAGGGAAACACTAATTAATAATCTTGAGGTTAATGATGAGCTTGGGGAGAGTGATCACAAATCACTCAGTTTTAACATATCATGGAATTCCCCTAATAATGGCAATCAAGTCTCCGTCCCTGACTTTCGCTTGGCTGATTTCATAGGACTGAAAAATTACTTAGGTGGGCTGAACTGGAATGACCTGACTAGGGGTCAGGTAGGTGGTGATGGTTGCCGATATGATGCTTTCCAGGGCATAGTTCTAGCTGCTCAGTCAAATTATGTTCCAAATAGGGAAATCAGATCAAACAAAAATGATCCTAAATGGATGAACAATAGATTAAAATATCTGATTGGTCAAAAGAGAGGCATATATAGGCAAATCAAAAGAGGAGAGGGGCAATTAAGAAATCGATATATTCAGTTAAAGAGAGAAATAAAAAAGGGAATTAGAAAAGCAAATAGAGATTATGAGGTTAAAGTTGCAAGAGAATCGAAGACTAACCCAAAAGGATTCTTTCAGGTATACAGAAGTAAGATCAGGGACAAGATAGGCCCACTCAAAAGTTCCTCGGGTCAGCTCACTGACAGTGATAAGGAAATGTGTAGAATTTTTAACACATACTTCCTCTCAGTTTTTACACAGGAGGATACCAGCGATATTCCAGTAATGATAAATTATGTAGAACAGGACGATAATAAACTGTGCACTATTAGGGTCACAAGTGACATGGTCCTTAGGCAAATAGATAAATTAAAACCTAACAAATCCCCAGGCCCTGATGAACTGTATGCAAGGGTTCTAAAGGAATGTAAAGAGGAGCTTAGCACACCTTTGGCTAATCTTTTCAACATATCACTACAAACTGGCATGGTGCCAGATAAGTGGAAAATGGCAAATGTGATACCTATTTTCAAAACAGGTGACAGGTCCTTAGCTTCGAACTATAGACCAATAAGCCTAACCTCCATAGTGGGAAAATTTATGGAATCAATAATTGCCGAGGCAGTTCGTAGCCACCTTGAAAAGCATAAATTAATCAACGAATATCAGCATGGTTTTACAAAGGGGCGTTCCTGCCTTACGAATTTATTAACTTTTTTCACTAAGGTATTTGAGGAGGTAGATCATGGTAATGAATATGATATTGTGTATATGGACTTCAGTAAGGCTTTTGACAGGGTCCCACATCAGAGACTATTGAGGAAAATTAAAGCACATGGAATAGGAGGAGAAATTTTTTCCTGGATAGAGGCATGGTTGACAAATAGGCAGCAGAGAGTTTGCATAAATGGGGAGAAATCAGAGTGGGGAAGCGTCACGAGCGGTGTTCCACAGGGGTCAGTGTTGGGCCCCCTGCTGTTCACAATCTACATAAACGACATAGATGAGGGCATAAAGAGCGACATCGGCAAGTTTGCCGATGACACCAAAATAGGCCGTCGAATTCATTCTGACGAGGACATTCGAGCACTCCAGGAAGATTTGAATAGACTGATGCAGTGGTCGGAGAAGTGGCAGATGCAGTTTAATATAGACAAATGCAAAGTTCTAAATGTTGGACAGGACAATAACCATGCCACATATAAACTAAATAATGTAGATCTTAATATTACGGATTGCGAAAAAGATTTAGGAGTTCTGGTTAGCAGTAATCTGAAACCAAGACAACAGTGCATAAGTGTTCGCAATAAAGCTAATAGAATCCTTGGCTTCATATCAAGAAGCATAAATAATAGGAGTCCTCAGGTTGTTCTTCAACTCTATACATCCTTGGTTAGGCCTCATTTAGATTATGCTGCACAGTTTTGGTCACCGTATTACAGAATGGATATAAATTCTCTGGAAAATGTACAAAGGAGGATGACAAAGATGATCCCATGTATCAGAAACCTTCCCTATGAGGATAGACTAAGGGCCCTGAAACTGCACTCTCTAGAAAGACGTAGAATTAGGGGGGATATGATTGAGGTTTATAAGTGGAAGACAGGAATAAATAAAGGGGATGTAAATAGTGTGCTGAAAATATCTAGCCTAGACAGGACTCGCAGCAATGGTTTTAAGTTGGAAAAATTCAGATTCAGGAGGGATATAGGAAAGTACTGGTTTGGTAATAGAGTTGTGGATGAGTGGAACAAACTCCCAAGTACCGTTATAGAGGCCAGAACGTTGTGTAGCTTCAAAAATAGGTTGGATAAATACATGAGTAGATGTGGGTGGGTGTGAGTTGGACCTGATAGCTTGTGCTAACAGGTCGGTTGCCGTGTTCCTCCCTTAAGTCAATGTGACCTGACCTGACTAGGTTGGGTGCATTGGCTTAAGCCGGTAGGGACTTGGACCTGCCTCGCATGGGCCAGTAGGCCTTCTGCAGTGTTCCTTCGTTCTTATGTTCTTATGTTCTTAGTGGCAGGTCCCACTGTGATCCCGCCTCTCCCTGCTTCAACTCATCTCACCGCAGTATATAAGCCACCTCTCTGGCCCTATGCTGCACTTCCTACAAGAGTGATGGACTGAACACATCGATTCCAGGTTGAGGGACTGATTACCTCAAACTTCTACTCTCCTTACCCACTTCTACTTTGTATTGGACTGATGAAGCCACTGTGTGGCGAAACGTTTCTTCAATAAAGATTCCCATATGTTGCATAAGTGTCTCAATTCTTCAACTTGTCGGTTTTCAAAACCATTCATCACTTCTGATGTGAAAGTCCCACTCAAATCCAACCCCTCCCACTCATGTACTTATCCAACCTAAATTTGAAACTACCCAAAGTCCTAGCCTCAATAACCCAACTAGGTAGACTGTTCCACTCATCAACTACCCTATTTCCAAACCAATACTTTCCTATGTCCTTTCTAAATCTAAACTTAACTAATTTAAATCCATTACTGCGGGTTCTCTCTTGGAGAGATATCCTCAAGACCTTATTAATATCCCCTTAATTAACCTATCTTCCACTTATACACTTCGATCAGGTCTCCCCTCATTCTTCGTCTAACAAGTGAGTGTAACTTAAGACACAAATAGTACATGGACACAGTGGGTATATATAGGCTCAGAGTGACGTGCAATACTAGTGGTAGTAGTAGTGATATATGTTGTAGTAGTAGTAGTAATGGAAATAAATGGTATAAAATACCGACACAATGGTAATATAAACACAAATGCAGTATAATGTGATCCTTTATTGACTACGTTTCGCCCACACAGTGGGCTTTTTCAAGTCACAAACAGAACTACCTGGGGTGGAAGGAACGCGAGTATTTATAGTCCGGTTCAGAATGCTGAGGTCAGGTGAAGAATGCTGCATCTGATGATGTACCGAGTGGGGTTATAGAGTCTAAAAACTTGGGTAGCTTGGAAAGGAGATTGGATAAGTTTGTGAGCAGACCTTCTACAGTGTTCTTATGTGGGATAGCGATGAAGAAGTTTCTTGGCAAGTGGTTCAGCTATGTTATAGAAGCCACTATTCTGGTTGAAGTTGTCGGATATAGAAATAAGTGATGATTCCAGGATTCTTCGGTATTGAGTGTTGTCTTCTGTGGCGATAAGTCTTGAGTTTCTGTAGTTTATCAAGTGGTTGTGTGAATTACGGTGTTGTACACAGGCATTCCTTGTGTCGTCAGACCTGCTTGCGTATTGGTGTTCTGAAATACGTGTTTGGAGGTCCCTTGATGTTTCGCCCACGTATAACTTGTTGCAGTCATTACAAGGGATTATGTATACCCCTGCAGAGGATGGAGGCTTGTCCTGCCTACTACTGGTGATGTCCTTGATGGTCGTGGTTGTGGAGGTAGATACTTGGAATGATGTTTTGGCAAAAATGTTGGAAACATGTTTGGCAATGGAGTTGGTGGGAAGGACTATGTATCTCTTCTCGGCAGTGTCTTCTCTGGGTGTGTTGAAGATGGTTTAATGCTCGCCGTCTGCAGTCTCTGATGAAGTGACGAGGATAGTGGAGTTTAGAAAATATTTGTTCAATTATAGTGCATTCTTCCTCAAGGAACTCGTTGCTGCAGATTCTGAGTGCACGCAGGAAGAAGCCAATAATTACACCACGTTTGGTTTTGGTGTCGTGGTGAGAGTAGAAGTGGAGAAGATCGTTTTGGTTGGTGGGTTTTCGATAGACTTTAAAACGAAGTTCGTGGTCAGCTTTGCAGAGCAGGACATCAAGGAAAGGAAGACACCAAAACCAAACGTAGTGTAATTATTGGTGCCGGGCCACCACTTGGAAGGGCCCGGGCCGGGAAAATACCGGCGAATCTTTAACAACAACAACACCCCAGGTAGTTCTGTTTGTGACTTGAAAAAGCCCACTGTGTGGGCGAAACGTAGTCAATAAAGGATCACATTATACTGCATTTGTGTTTATATTACCAGTAGTAGTAATACAATATATTAGAACAATTAATTTGCACATGAGTAAAAGGATATAAAAGCTATTACTTGGGTAACATAAAAATAGGTTAGACAAATATTTCTATTGGAGGCTGGATAGAGAAGGCCTGTTTAAATGTTCATTCTCTGTAATGTGCTTGTGTAGTATTAGCAGGAGAAACAGCGATTAATGATGATTCAAGGCACTTGCGTCTGTGGAAATTGGTTTCTTTGATCACTAATTGGGCGTCTCTGAATTTCATGAGATGATTGGTGGAATTTCGTTGTACGCAGGCGTTATTCAAGTTATCGTTCCTACATGGAAATAAATGGTATAAAATACCGACACAATGGCAATATAAACACAAATGTAGTATAATGTGATCCTTTATTGACTACGTTTCGCCCACACAGTGGGCTTTTTTGAAAAAGCCCACTGTGTGGGCGAAACGTAGTCAATAAAGGATCACATTATACTGCATTTGTGTTTATATTGCCATCGTTCCTACATGCATAAATGTGTTCATTGAGGCGGGTTTCGAGGTTTCTTGCTGTTTCACCTACATAAATCTTGTCGCAGCCTCCACAGGGTATAGTGTAAACCCCTGCGTTGACTGGTTCATAGTGCTTGGATTTTGTCCTGGTTAGGTCCTTTACCTAACAACCTGTCGGTATTTTATACCATTTTAATGTTCAATCTGTCAGACACTGCAACACAAGGGTATCTTGGTACAGACCTGTATTCAACTTCGACAACCTCTACTAGTGAGAACGGCTGGATTTGAGAGGGACCTGACCTCCCAACATCTGCATTCTGGAAATAAATGGTATAAAATACCGACACAATGAAAATATAAACACAAATGCAGTATAATGTGATCCTTTATTGACAACGTTTCACCCACACAGTGGGCTTTTTCAAGTCACACACGGATCCGTGTGTGACTTGAAAAAGCCCACTGTGTGGGTGAAACGTTGTCAATAAAGGATCACATTATACTGCATTTGTGTTTATATTTTCATCTGCATTCTACTAGTGACCTACGTCTCACCTCCTGGCGCTATATAAGGCTCCATCCTGTCACTTCAACTCCATATTGTTTCAGACTATGAAACAATGCTCTTCTCTAGACTGAGGGACTGACCACCTCAAAACTTTAAGGGTGATGGACTAATTACATCGTCTTCAAGTCTCTTCTGCTTCTATCAACTTTTCTGTACTCGACTGAAGAAGCCTACTGTGTAGGCGAAACGTTTCGAAATAAAGATACCTAACTGTTGCATATGTGTCTTACCTAACAACCTGTCGGTATTTTATACCATTTTAATGTTCAATCTGTCAGACACTGCAACACAAGGGAATAAAGTTGCCTAACTGTTGCCTATGTGTCTTACCTACCAACCTGTCGGTATTGTATACCATTTTGATATTCATCTTGTCAGACACTGCAACACATGGCCTCTTGGTACAGAAAACGCCTTAGACAACCCTTTCAAGTGAGAACTGTTGGATCTGAGAGGGACCTGACCTCTCAGTGGCTGCACTCTCACTACTACTACTACTCTGCACCTCTTCTTCCGACAGTATTTAAGTCTCCGCACTGTCGCTTGATCTTCAGATAGTTCCTGACAAGGCCGAGGGACTGACAACCTCAAATTCTACGACTTCAAGGGTGATGGACTGATTACATTGTCTTCACATCTCTACTGTTCCTGCCTACTTTCTGTATTCGACTGAAGAAGCCTACTGTGTAGGCGAAACGTTTCGGAATAAAGTTGCCTAACTGTTGCCTATGTGTCTTACCTACCAACCTGTCGGTATTGTATACCATTTTGATATTCATCTTGTCAGACACTGCAACACATGGCCTCTTGGTACAGAAAACGCCTTAGACAACCCTTTCAAGTGAGAACTGTTGGATCTGAGAGGGACCTGACCTCTCAGTGGCTGCACTCAGACTACTACTACTACTACTCTGCACCTCTTCTTCCGACAGTATTTAAGTCTCCGCACTGTCGCTTGATCTTGGCGTTAATCTTGACTACCTTCTACGCTTACACGGACACATTCACTCAAGGCATGTAATAGCTAGTAAGGCCCTTGCGGGCCTCTACAAGCTGAAACATGCCTCTCAACGCACCAAACTACACCTCTACAAATCCCTTATACGTCCTCTGATAACTTACTCTCCTCTAGCCCTCTCTCTTGCAGCAAAAACAAACTTACTTAAACTGCAGCGTGTCCAGAACAAGGCGCTGCGCTGGGTGCTTAATGTCAGATGGGAGGACTTCGCCACATGCGAGTCTCTACATGCCCAGTTAGCCATCCCTGCTCTGAATCTGTACTGGAAGACGCTCAGTGACAGACAGATTGACAAACTTGTGACACAACATGACTACTGGACCTCTCTCCTTGACGAAGACATTCGCAGACCCACAAACCAACACAACCTTTTCTACTCCTTGCATGATCCTGCTCCTAACCCTATTTACAAATAACCTTGGATTCTCCGAGAGGTACCTTCTATGACAGGTACCATTCTCTGATCCACGTTCGCCTTACCCTTTGGGTTAAGACATGGCTCAGTTCTACACTCCTCTCTAGCGCTAAACGTCGCATGTCCCTTCCTTCCCGCTCGCCCCACCGGAGTCCCAACAGAAGAGCCTGAATTTCTCTTCTCAATATCTGTCCCACGATCGCCTCGCTGCTGGGTTAAGCCCTGGCTCTATTTCTACGACTAAGAACACTCCTCTCCAGCACTGCTCTTCGTCTGTCCCGTCTTCCCCGCTCATCCCATTTGGGATCTTACCTGAACTTTCGTTCGTTCGTTCGTGCTTGATCTTCAGATAGTTCCTGACTATGGAACTGAACTTCTCAAGGCCGAGGGACTGACAACCTCAAATTCTACGACTTCAAGGGTGATGGACTGATTACATTGTCTTCACATCTCTACTGTTCCTGCCTACTTTCTGTATTCGACTGAAGAAGCCTACTGTGTAGGCGAAACGTTTCGGAATAAAGTTGCCTAACTGTTGCCTATGTGTCTTACCTACCAACATAAGGGTATCTTGGTACAGACCTGCATTCAACTTCGACAACCTCTACTAGTGAGAACGGCTGGATTTGAGAGGGACCTGACCTCCCAACATCTGCGTTCTACTAGTGACCTACGTCTCACCTCCTGGCGCTATATAAGGCTCCATCCTGTCACTTCAGCTCCATATTGTTTCAGACTATGAAACAATGCTCTTCTCTAGACTGAGGGACTGACCACCTCAAAACTTTAAGGGTGATGGACTGATTACATCGTCTTCAAGTCTCTTCTGCTTCTATCAACTTTTCTGTACTCGACTGAAGAAGCCTACTGTGTAGGCGAAACGTTTCGAAATAAAGATACCTAACTGTTGCCTATGTGTCTTACCTAACATCCTTTACTGAAGTGCTGGAAGCGATGGCGACTCTGGTGTTAGCTTGTGAAAGTACTTTAGAAACGTTCAAGGCAACCTGGATGTTGGGAAGAATTGTAACTTTGTAAGGAGTGGTGTTGGTGCGTGGAAAATTAATGATCTGAAGAGCTCCTTTCTTGCAGTCTTTGATGAAAAAGGAAGGAAAATGTAAATCAGTGAAAGTTTGATGAATGTATATACATTCCTCGTTAAGAAACTCAGGACTACAAATTCGGAACGCTCATAGGAAGAATCCGATGATGATGCCTCTTTTTATTCTAATATCTTGACTGGAATAGAAGTGTGTAAGATCATTTTTATTTGTAGGTTTCCGGTAAATTTGAAATCTTAGGTTGTTATCTACTTTGTGAATGAGGACGTCTAGGAAAGGTAGCTTGTCATTGGACTCTTCTTCTAGTGTAAACTGGATAGCCGTTTCAACTGCGATGAGCCTTGCCTGAAGATTCTGTACATCAAAACGTTTTGGAGTTATTACGAGGACGTCGTCCACGTAACGTAACCAAGTGACGCTTGAGAGGATGATGTTGGCGAAGTGTTCAGCCTCTAGGTATTCCATGTATAAGTTAGCTAAGATAGCACTGATGAGGGACCCCATTCCCATGCGGTAGGTTTGTAGAGCCTGTTATTGAAAAAAAAAACAGTTGAAATTAACGCAGACTTCAATCAGGTCAAGAAAATCCCCGGGAGGTAGAGAAGATTTAGGGTCCTGATTGACTTTACGTCGTAGAACCTCGATAGCTTGTGTGGTAGGTACTTTAGTGAAGAGGGAAGTCACGTCCAAACTGCTTAGTTTCTTGTTACGTATGGAGAGGTTTAGGATGCGGTTGTGAAGGTCTCCTGAATGTTTAAGATGAACGGGGCTGATGGTCCCCAGAAGGTAGGAAAGATGTTTGGCAAGAACTCCGGCTAGTTTGTGTGGTGTACTTCCTATACCTGACGTGATTGATCCGAGAGGAATATTATGTTTATAGGTCTTGAGTAAGCCATACATGTGTGCTGGTTTAGGGCTGTAATAAAGTTGGTAGAATTACCGACATTATGTAAAGTAAAAGGACACAAGTGCAACTAATGTGACATTTTTATTGTGGCAACGTTTCGCTCTCCAGGAGCTTGACAAAGCTCCTGAAGAGCGAAACGTTGCCACAATAAAAATGTCACATTAGTTGCACTTGTGTCCTTTTACTTGATTTAGGGCTGCTGGGTAATAAGTACAAAAGTTTCTTCCCTTCTCTAGTGCGTTTATGTCTGGTTTTGTATAAAAAATCTTTGGTGAGTGTCTCCCACTGTTGAATGCTGATGGGTTCATATGTAGACTGATCATTCAAAAGGTCCATCATTTTGGTGTTGTATTCACTGGTGTTGAGTACCTGGACCTGGAGTTTACCTGGAGAGAGTTTCGGGGGTCAACGCCCCCGCGGCCCGGTCTGTGACCAGGCCTCCTGGTGGATCAGCGCCTGATCAACCAGGCTGTTGCTGCTGGCTGCACGCAAACCAACGTACGAGCCACAGCCCGGCTGATCAGGAACTGCCTTTAGGTGCTTGTCCAGTGCCAGCTTGAAGACTGCCAGGGGTCTGTTGGTAATCCCCCTTATGTGTGCTGGGAGGCAGTTGAACAGTCTCGGTCCCCTGACACTTATTGTATGGTCTCTTAACGTGCTAGTGACACCCCTGCTTTTCATTGGGGGGATGGTGCATCGTCTGCCAAGTCTTTTGCTTTCGTAGTGAGTGATTTTCGTGTGCAAGTTCGGTACTAGTCCCTCTAGGATTTTCCAGGTGTATATAATCATGTATCTCTCCCTCCTGCGTTCCAGGGAATACAGGTTTAGAAACCTCAAGCGCTCCCAGTAATTGAGGTGTTTTATCTCCGTTATGCGCGCCGTGAAAGTTCTCTGTACATTTTCTAGGTCGGCAATTTCACCTGCCTTGAAAGGTGCTGTTAGAGTGCAGCAATATTCCAGCCTAGATAGAACAAGTGACCTGAAGAGTGTCATCATGGGCTTGGCCTCCCTAGTTTTGAAGGTTCTCATTATCCATCCTGTCATTTTTCTAGCAGATGCGATTGATACAATGTTATGGTCCTTGAAGGTGAGATCCTCCGACATAATCACTCCCAGGTCTTTGACGTTGGTGTTTCGCTCTATTTTGTGGCCAGAATTTGTTTTGTACTCTGATGAAGATTTAATTTCCTCATGTTTACCATATCTGAGTAATTGAAATTTCTCATCGTTGAACTTCATATTGTTTTCTGCAGCCCACTGAAAGATTTGGTTGATGTCCGCCTGGAGCCTTGCAGTGTCTGCAATGGAAGACACTGTCATGCAGATTCGGGTGTCATCTGCAAAGGAAGACACGGTGCTGTGGCTGACATCCTTGTCTATGTCGGATATGAGGATGAGGAACAAGATGGGAGCTAGTACTGTGCCTTGTGGAACAGAGCTTTTCACCGTAGCTGCCTCGGACTTTACTCTGTTGACGACTACTCTCTGTGTTCTGTTAGTGAGGAAATTATAGAGCCATCGACCAACTTGTCCTGTTATTCCTTTAGCGCGCATTTTGTGCGCTATTACGCCATGGTCACACTTGTCGAAGGCTTTTGCAAAGTCTGTATATATTACATCTGCATTCTTTTTGTCTTCTAGTGCATTTAGGACCTTGTCGTAGTGATCCAGTAGTTGAGACAGACAGGAGCGACCTGTTCTAAACCCATGTTGCCCTGGGTTGTGTAACTGATGGGTTTCTAGATGGGTGGTGATCTTGCTTCTTAGGACCCTTTCAAAGATTTTTATGATATGGGATGTTAGTGCTATTGGTCTGTAGTTCTTTGCTGTTGCTTTACTGCCCCCTTTGTGGAGTGGGGCTATGTCTGTTGTTTTTAGTAACTGAGGGACGACCCCCGTGTCCATGCTCCCTCTCCATAGGATGGAAAAGGCTCGTGATAGGGGCTTCTTGCAGTTCTTGATGAACACAGAGTTCCATGAGTCTGGCCCTGGGGCAGAGTGCATGGGCATGTCATTTATCGCCTGTTCGAAGTCATTTGGCGTCAGGATAACATCGGATAGGCTTGTGTTAATCAAATTTTGTGGCTCTCTCATAAAAAATTCATTTTGATCTTCGACTCTCAGTCTGGTTAGCGGCTTGCTAAAAACTGAGTCATATTGGGACTTGAGTAGCTCACTCATTTCCTTGCTGTTATCTGTGTAGGACCCATCTTGTTTAAGTAGGGGCCCAATACTGGACGTTGTTCTCGATTTTGATTTGGCATAGGAGAAGAAATACTTTGGGTTTCTTTCGATTTCATTTATGGCTTTTAGTTCTTCCCGCGATTCCTGACTCCTAAAGGATTCTTTTAGCTTAAGTTCGATGCTTGCTATTTCTCTGACCAGTGTCTCCCTGCGCATTTCTGATATATTGACCTCTTTTAGCCGCTCTGTTATTCTTTTCCGTCGCCTGTAAAGGGAGCGCCTGTCTCTTTCTATTTTACATCTACTCCTCCTTTTTCTTAGAGGAATAAGCCTTGTGCATACATCGAGTGCCACCGAGTTAATCTGTTCTAGGCATAAGTTTGGGTCTGTGTTGCTTAGTATATCTTCCCAGCTTATATCGGTTAGGACTTGGTTTACTTGGTCCCACTTTATGTTTTTGTTATTGAAGTTGAATTTGGTGAATGCTCCCTCGTGACTAGTCTCATTTTGTCGGTCTGAGGCTCCACGCATACATGTCTGAACCTCAATTATGTTGTGATCTGAGTATATTGTTTTTGATATGGTGACATTTCTTATCAGATCATCATTGTTAGTGAAGATGAGGTCTAGTGTATTCTCCAGTCTAGTAGGCTCTATTATTTGCTGGTTTAAATTGAATTTTGTGCAGAGATTTAAAAGCTCGTGTGAGTGTGAGTTTTCATCAGAGCTGCCTCCTGGTGTTATTACTGCAACAATATTATTTGCTATATTCCTCCATTTTAGGTGCCTTAAGTTGAAATCCCCCAGGAGCAAGATGTTGGGTGCAGGAGCTGGAAGATTTTCCAGACAGTGGTCAATTTTTAACAGCTGTTCCTGGAATTGCTGGGATGTTGCATCCGGAGGCTTGTAGACTACCACAATGACTAGGTTTTGGTTCTCGACCTTTACTGCTAAAACTTCCACTACGTCATTTGAGGCATTAAGCAGTTCTGTGCAAACAAGTGACTCTGCAATGTACAGGCCAACCCCCCCCTTTTGCCTGTTCACTCTGTCACATCTGTATAGGTTGTAACCTGGGATCCATATTTCGTTGTCCAAGTGATCCTTTATGTGGGTCTCAGTGAAAGCCGCGAACATTGCCTTTGCCTCTGCAAGCAGTCCACGGATGAAAGGTATTTTGTTGTTTATTGCTGGCTTTAGACCCTGTATATTTGCAAAGAAGAATGTTATCGGACTGGTGGTATTGTTGGTACTGGGGGGGGGATTTTTTTTCCGGCATTAGTATCTGTATCTGTTGGTTTGGAGTGGAGGCCATCGACTGTGGTTCCACTCCAGGAATGACTGGATTTGGTGTACGATTTCTGCCATTTCCTGCCAGTTTTTTTTCCTTCCTGGCACTAAAAAACCTCTCCCTCTTGAGTGGCTGTGGCTACCCAGGTTTTCCCATGGCCTGGATGTTTTGTATCTTTTTGTCCCCTTTAGATGGTATGCCTGGCAATTTAAGTTATAGCACAGTCTTTCCTGTACTGAAGAGGTACACATTTCAGGGTGAAAAAGCTTACAGGAAGGGAGTTTGCATTTTCCTGTTGTCATATGGGCATGACATTTTCTAGGGTGGTCATAGTTGCATGTCCCATCTGTTTTTCCAGATTTCCCATGCCAGCAGATACCAAGTGCATAGTATGTGCACAGGCTTGGTTTCCGTTTGCCTTGGGTTTCTGTGACTGTATTCCCTGTTGGTGCATGTTTCCCTGTCTTATTCCTATCCTCCCTAGCACCAACAATGGAGCTCCCACCAGTTGTTTTTGGTAATTTATCCTCACTATTGCTATTGGAGTCCTCTTGTTTGCTATTTCCTGCGGTATTTCTGGTTTGCAATATTGGTTTTATCTTATCTTTGACTACACTTGTTTCCCTACTATGGCTCCTGTCCTCTATGAGGTCATTTATATGTATTCCTTCCTGCGTATAATTCCCGACTACCTGGACAAAATCTCCAGCTTCACCATTACTGTCTACCAGGACAGTATCTCCAGCTTCACCATTTCTGTCTCCCAGGACAGCACCTCCAGCTTCCCCATTACTGTCTCCCAGGACAGTATCTCCAGCTTCACCATTACTGTCTCCCAGGACAGCACCTCCAGCTTCACCATTACTGTCTCCCAGGACAGCACCTCCAGCTTCACCATTACTGTCTCCCAGGACAGCACTATCAGCCCTACATTTACTGACTACCAGGACATCACCTCCAGCCTTACAGTTTGTGACTACATGGCCAGTATCAAGGGCAGTACCATTCAGCCCGGACTTTTTATGTTCCCATCTGTTGTAGAAAGCTTCCAGGTTTTCTATGAAAGCAGCTTTGATGTTATCCTCTTTTAATACCCTTGTGATTTTAGTCCACAGATTTTCCTCATTTGGGCATACCCAAAAACACTTCTCTGTTTTAATACTGCTTGTAGCTAGTTCTGGGATATCTGCACAAGGAGCGTGACACCAATTTCCACAAAAATGACAATTTATCCATGTGGTAGCCCGTTTGTTTGACTGACCACAGACTACACACAGCTTCATAATGATTTGAATGGTTGATTTACTGCAAGTCTACTAGCAACCTCTTGAATATTATATTAATAACCTTAAATGAAGCTCTAGCTATTTGTATTTCTGTTTCTAACTCTTTTTGTATATTGGACAGCTTACCGTCACGTTCCTGATTTTTAATGTTTGTGTTTATAAGGGCGCCTACAAACCCATCCGTTTACAGTCTGCTTTATTGTCCAATGAAACTGTTTGAAACCAGTCCCGGGTTCGGACCAGTCAAGGGTTCGGACCAGTCGATCTGCTCTGATCAGTGGGTCACTTATTTAAAACATACTGGTCGGTGATTTGAGCTAACACATGAAGGATCTACTGGAAATTATCTACCCGAGTAATATGTGATTTGACTGATACAAAAGTATAACTTGCGTGTTGAAGAGCCGGTGTTGTCGGCGGTGGTGACGATAATGTTTGGGTCGTTGGCAAGGTCCTTAAGGGCACCTCACTCTGAGCCTATATATACCCTCTGTGTCCATGTACTGTAACGGCTTGACAAAGCTCCTGGAGAGCGAAACGTTGACATAATAAAATGCCACATTAGTTGCACTTCTGTCCTTTTACTTTACAGAATGAAAGTACACCTCCAGTGGTACTTGACTGGACATTCTGATGTGATTCTAGTTGTCTGGGTCACGTCCTGTTCTTGTACTGCAGAGTCATGTTGGCATCGTCTGTGTGACGGTGCTTCTACCTCAGGGTCGAGACTTGTTGACGAATTGAAGCATCGTTTCCTGTTAAAAGTGTAAGCTGTACTTGTTTCGTGTTAAAGTGTAAGCTATACTTGTTTCGTGTTAAAGTGTAAGCTATACTTGTTTCATGTTAAAGTGTAAGCTGTACTTGTTTCGTGTTAAAGTGTAAGCTATACTTGTTTCGTGTTAATTTCTTTTTATGATTTTACTGAGTAACGTTTTGATAAAGGTACAAGACGTTAGGAGCAGAGTTTATTTTTTAAATTAGGAAGCCACTGGTTATAAATCCTGGAATGGATAAACATTTATGGGTTTCATGAACAAGTCTGACTCAGTGATGTCTTTGAATGAGTTGTAAAATGAGAAATTATTTGTAATAATTAATTATTTTGGTAATTGGAATATCCTATTGTGGAGGTTTATAATAATTTAGTTGGTTCACAAGTTATTTTTGTTATAGCTGATGCAGTTTCAAAACGGGGTGAGGATAATGGAATTATTACATTACTAATATTATCATTTTCTTTAGTCTCAACTCGAGATTAGTAATGATTGGTCTCCACTTCCTAATATCGAACCTGAGTGCCTCCCATTCCTCAGCTATTACACTTCCCCTGATTGTAATTAATAATAATTCATGTTTACCATTAAAAAATGTAATCTCAGGCTGTTACTTTATTTTAGCATTATCTTCTACGATCTGTATCGTCTTAATACTTTTGCTCACATTTATTTTAATGAGATCACATGATGATAATGTTATTCATCACATGGTGATAATGTTATTCATCACATGGTGATAATGTGATGGCACCACCAGAAGTTCTGAAAGTGAACCATCACAACTGCAGCCACGATCAGCCCTGATTACCTCTTAGATGTAGATGTACAAATGCTTGTTTTTCTTGCTCAGTGTCTTGCAAATATGGAGGCTCATGATAATAATAAATATGAAGATTAGTTTAATGTTAGGGTAAATGTTTAGTGTTAAGGTGTCAGGAGAAAGCCTATAACATGTGGTTTGACTCTCGCTTTGTTCTCGAGACATTCCTGTGGCATTAGAAGTAGTATTCTTGGTTGCGAGTAGATATATAATCTGTACTAGCATAGGCAGAAGTAATTGACCGAGTCATATTTTCTGCGTTGTTTGAAATGAAGACCAATTATTGTTGATCATATTGCATTATCCATCTAAGTGGCATCTGTAGGTACACGGTAGCATGATTAATGTTCTCCGAATCTGACCCAAAATAAATGTATGCCTTATGAACCTATGTTTAGTTCACTTTCTTGTCTAATGCAAAGGACGCTGGGGAGGCGAATATCTCGGTGTCTGTAACCAGTCTTCTTGGTAAACAAGGCAGCCATCTTGGATATCTTATTTATATGAAATCCCGTACCAGCATCACTATCAACATGAAAATATAAAATGTTATTTCCTTTAACAAATTTTTTATCAGTAATAAAATTTATTAAACTACGAAATATTAATAATCGACTTTGTCTTTTAGTATTAATGGACGATCGGCGGCCACCTTGGTAGCCATCTTGGGTTTCTGAATTTTTCAAGGCACTTGCTGGATTATCAATGTAAACACACCACAGGTTCAGTATTATCTAAAATAATTTCTGCACCATAAAACACCGGATTCATCTATCCTTCCAACACACTTGTAAGAGTTTGTGCTCTATGTATCCCATGTTTATTGACCCTTTAAGGCCTAGGAACTAGGCCTTAAACGGATTAGCAGCAGTACAACTGATCATTTTTCTACAGATTGTGCCTTACCTGCTGCAAGCAAATTTAAGAAATTTCCATATGTCTAGTATCTTATTATCTGTACATTCCTCATTAAGTGTACGATCAAGCAGACATTTTTCAAGAAAATGATCAAACAGCTGACCACATATTTTACATTTAGTGCGTCTTGCAAAATTGTCAGACGTACTTGTAACCAAGCACAAACCTGACTACTATAACATTAGTCAGTCTGTTTATATTGCAAGTTGCTCCGTAAATATACCTATAGAATATATAAGTTCGTCACTGTGCAGGTCTCCTGACAGTGACAAATTTCTCTTCAACAAGGACGATCTTATACACTCCCATTCGCACCAAGACACCCGCACTAAAAGAGGTGTCCTAATTGGCTGCTTCTTTAGAGTTCTTTGCATCTCCAGCCCTTGAAGAAGAATGTATCAACATAAAACAAACCTTCACACGTCTTCAGTTTCCATCTTTCTTCATCCGGGAATGCAAACTCGAGGCCCAAGCTATCCTCAACAAATTCCCCATGGAGCAGTCCTCTGAGCAGTTCACAGTGCTTCTATGTGATGTTGTCACGAATATTAACCAGGTACTTGCTTAGAGCTCAAGACCTCACTATGAAACGTAGCCCCACACCTCTAACTTCCACAGCAGGCGTCTACACCATCCCCTGCGGGTATAATGTCCCGAGAAGTATGTAGCGTGAACAGGCAGAAGTCTTTCGGTCCGCCTTAACGAACATCGAAACGCCAGCAACAGAGACGACTTAAGGTACGCCTGTCTCCTCCACAGGGACTCCACGGGACATTGATGAAGTGGGATGAGACACAGCTTGTCCTCACCGAACTTCTTGTTCGGTGAGGACAAGCGAGGCTTCCAGACGATGTCTGGAAGCCTCGCTAATCGCCATCACCGACACCATAGAACATAATATTGGAAACTACAAAATTTCTCGAACATTAGCATACATGATACTCAACCAGGCAAAGGACCACCTACCTAACAACACAGCAGTCACGTGATCACATTGTTTATCTGTCCTCATCCCAATGTCATTCTTAGATCACCATGCGTCACTTACAACTCACTCTCTGCCTATATATACTGTCTTTTAACCTCTGTGTTAGAAGTGATCAAGGTCCCAGGACCGTAACGTTGTCAAATAAATACATCCTAGTGTTTGCATATGTTTTTCTAAATCTGGTTCATTTCCCAACATTCTGATACAAAGTAAAAAGCGGAACCCAACAGACAATTCTGAGATCGTTGCGGAATATTCAGACCAGCTTATAATATCTTTATTTTTACAAGTACATGTACAAGGTATACAGTCCTAGCTGACATCAATGACATACTACTATATAGAAAGCCGCTTGTTATGCTGAGCATTTCAGGCAAATTAGGTTGGTTTTGTCCCAGGATGCGACCCACACCAGTCGACTAACACCCAGGTACCCATTTTACTGATGGGTGAACATAGACAACCGGTGTAAAGAAACACGCCCAGTGTTTTCACCCTTGTCGGGAATCGAACCCGGACCCTCGCTGTGTGAAGCGAGAGCTTTTGCCACCACGTCACGGGCCACCTCCCGATCAACAAATAGCCCTCAGATAAAAAACAACAATCAATACAAGGAAGCAGCACTCAGAGCAGAAGGTAACACTCAGAGAAGCAGGTAACACTCAGAGAAGCAGGTAACACTCAGACCAGCAGGTAACACTCAGAGAAGCAGGTAACACTCAGACCAGCAGGTAACACTCAGACTAGCAGGTAACACTCAGAGCAGCAGGTAACACTCAGACCAGCAGGTAACACTCAGACTAGCAGGTAACACTCATAGCAGCAGGTAACACTCAGACCAGCAGGTAACACTCAGACTAGCAGGTAACACTCAGACCAGCAGGCAACACTCAGACCAGCAGGTAACACTCAGACCAGCAGGCAACGCTCAGACCAGCAGGCAACACTCAGACCAGCAGATAACACTCAGACCAGCAGGCAACACTCAGACCAGCAGGCAACACTCAGAGCAGCAGGTAACACTCAGAGCAGCAGGTAACACTCAGACCAGCAGGCAACACTCAGAGCAGCAGGTAACACTCAGACCAGCAGGTAACACTCAGACCAGCAGGTAGCACTCAGACCAGCAGGCAACACTCAGACCAGCAGGTAACACTCAGACCAGCAGGCAACACTCAGACCAGCAGGTAACACTCAGACCAGCAAGCAATACTCAGACCAGAAGGCAACACTCAGAGCAGCAGGTAACGCTCAGACCAGCAGGCAATACTCAGACCAGCAGGTAACACTCAGACCAGCAGGTAACACTCAGACAAGCAGGCAATACTCAGACCAGCAGGCAACACTCAGAGCAGCAGGCAACACTCAGAGCAGCAGGTAACACTCAGACCAGCAGGTAACACTCAGACCAGCAGGCAACACTCAGAGCAGCAGGCAACACTCAGAGCAGCAGGTAACACTCAGACCAGCAGGTAACACTCAGACCAGCAGGCAACACTCAGACCAGCAGGCAACACTCAGACCAGCAGGTAACACTCAGAGCAGCAGGCAACACTCAGACCAGCAGACAACACTCAGACCAGCAGACAACACTCAGAGCAGCAGGTAACACTCAGACCAGCAGGCAACACTCAGAGCAGCAGGCAACACTCAGACCAGCAGGCAACACTCAGAGCAGCAGGTAACACTCAGACCAGCAGATAACACTCAGACCAGCAGGCAACACTCAGACCAGCAGGTAACACTCAGACCAGCAGGCAACACTCAGAGCGGCAGGTAACACTCAGACCAGCAGGCATTACTCAGACCAGCAGGTAACACTCAGACCAGCAGGTAACACTCAGACCAGCAGGCAACACTCAGACCAGCAGGTAACACTCAGACCAGCAGGTAACACTCAGACCAGTAGGTAACACTCAGACCAGCAGGTAACACTCAGACCAGCAGGTAACACTCAGAGCAGCAGGTAACACTCAGACCAGCAGGTAACACTCAGACCAGCAGGTAACACTCAGACCAGCAGGTAACACTCAGAGCAGCAGGTAACACTCAGACCAGCAGGCAACACTCAGACCAGCAGGCAACACTCAGAGCAGCAGGCAACACTCAGAGCAGCAGGTAACACTCAGAGCAGCAGGTAACACTCAGACCAGGCAACACTCAGACCAGCAGGTAACACTCAGACCAGCAGGCAACACTCAGACCAGCAGGTAACACTCAGACCAGCAGGCAACACTCAGAGCAGCAGGTAACACTCAGACCAGCAGGTAACACTCAGACCAGCAGGCAACACTCAGACCAGCAGGCAACACTCAGACCAGCAGGTAACACTCAGACCAGCAGGTAACACTCAGACCAGCAGGTAACACTCAGACCAGCAGGTAACACTCAGAGCAGCAGGTAACACTCAGACCAGCAGGTAACACTCAGACCAGCAGGTAACACTCAGAGCAGCAGGCAACAATCAGACCAGCAGGTAACAATCAGACCAGCAGGTAACACTCAGACCAGCAGGTAACAATCAGACCAGCAGGTAACAATCAGACCAGCAGGTAACAATCAGACCAGCAGGTAACAATCAGACCAGCAGGTAACACTCAGACCAGCAGGTAACAATCAGACCAGCAGGTAACAATCAGACCAGCAGGTAACAATCAGACCAGCAGGTAACACTCAGACCAGCAGGTAACACTCAGACCAGCAGGTAACACTCAGAGCAGCAGGCAACAATCAGACCAGCAGGCAACAATCAGACCAGCAGGTAACACTCAGACCAGCAGGTAACACTCAGAGCAGCAGGCAACTACAGGCCAGTAGGCAACATTAACTCCATTAAAAAGAAAGAGTAAAAAAACACAACACCGTGACTGCAACAATACACAAATAACCCGCACATAGGAGACTGAAACTTATGACGACGTTTCGGTCAGACTTGGACCATTAGCTAGTCAAACCCCACAACTAACCAACAGCCACCAGCCACCAGCTCAGCAGAGAACCTTCAGACCAACAAGCAACCCTCAGTTAAGCAGACAGCAGACAACCGCCCACATACATCAAGCGACAGGTTTAAAAAAAAAAGAAAACAGATCTTTAGCCTGAGGAAGCAAGGGAGCGTCACTAAGGCGGATGAAATATGATGCAGATAATAGGAGCCGCGAGGCAAGAGCTGACAGTGAGGACAGCCGCTGACTGCGAACTACCAGCTGACACTGATGGATGGGTGGAAAGGATAGGTACACACACACACACACACACACACACACACACACACACACACACACCGACGCCCCCTCTCTGATCTTCACATTTGAAGCTTCAGACATTGGAGAATTTTTCGAGTTCCCGCCGGGAACGAGTGGTCATGCAGTCCTATGTTTTGATTACTTTGTAATGAATTTGGAAAGAAACATTCAAGAATAGAGAAACCAGACTGCAAAAAAGGAGACAATGTTCGAATGAGAGAATTCTTGAATGCTATCAGGAAGGAAGAGGAATTGTCTTGTAATTCTGTAACTCTCGTCTGCTCTCCCTCCCTTCCTCTTGTATACTGGGATCACGTTTGCAGTTGTCCGGTAAATTTTACGTCTCCAGGGACATGAAAATCACTATTATAAGTTCAATAATTTTTTTTTCGCTCCTGTTTTTCAGCATCCATGATGATAGTCAGTCCACATGTCTTTTGTTGTGTCTAACTCTTTCAGTATTTTCATTACAAATTCCTTAATACATGTCTTCTATCCAATAAATGCTCATTACCCCTTTCAAGCTTATAATCTGGTACTATCCATGTTTCCTCAGTGAATACCTCGATTAAATCTGCTCAATTTCTCGTAAATTTCCTGTTTTTATTTTTCAGATTAGCGTTCTGTTATTGCCTGCTGTAAATCCACGACAAACAGGCAGAAAACAGTGACATGTCCTTAGGTGGGTCGATCCCTTGTCGTCTTAGGCACGTCGATTAGACACTAGGCCTGTTGTATATGCGTGCGTATATGTGTATGTGTGTGTACTCACCTAATTGTACTCACCTAATTGTGGTTGTAGGGGTCGATACTCAGTTCCTGGCTCCGCCTCCTCACTGATTGCTACTAGGTCCTCTCTCTGCTCCCTAAGCTTTGTCGTACCTCGTCTTACAACTATGTATGGCTCCTGCCTCCACTACATCACTTACTAGACTATTCCACTTCCTGACCACTCTATGACTGAAGAAATAATTCCTAACATCCCTGTGACTTGTCTGAGTCTTCAGCTTCCAATCGTGACCCCTTCTTTCTGTGTCCCCTTTCTGGAACATCCTGTCTCTGAACATTAAAATGGTATAAAATACCGACAGGTTGTTAGGTAAGACACATATGCAACAGTTAGGTATCTTTATTTCGAAACGTTTCGACTACACAGTAGGCTTCTTCAGTCGAGTACAGAAAAGTTGATAGAAGCAGAAGAGACTTGAAGACGATGTAATCAGTCCATCACCCTTAAAGTTTTGAGGTGGTCAGTCCCTCAGTCTGGAGAAGAGCATTGTTCCGTAGTCTGAAACAATATGTTTCAGACATATTGTTTCAGACTACGGAACAATGCTCTTCTCCAGACTGAGGGACTGACCACCTCAAAACTTTAAGGGTGATGGACTGATTACATCGTCTTCAAGTCTCTTCTGCTTCTATCAACTTTTCTGTACTCGACTGAAGAAGCCTACTGTGTAGGCGAAACGTTTCGAAATAAAGATACCTAACTGTTGCATATGTGTCTTTCCTAACATCCTGTCTCTGTCCACCTTGTCTGTTGCACGCAGTATTTTGTATGTCGTTATCATGTCTCCCCTGACCCTCCTGTCCTTCAGCGTCGTCAGGAAGATTTCCCTCAACCTTTCCTCGTAAATCATTCCCCTGAGCTCCGGGACTAACCATGTTGCAAACCTTTGCACTTTCTCTAATTTATTGACGTGCTTGACCAGATGTGGGTTCCAAACTGGTGCTGCATACTCCAGTATGGGCCTGACGTACAGTGTAGTGTCTTAAACGATTCCTTACTAAGGTATCGAAACGCTATTCTCAGGTTTGCCAGGCCCCCATATGCTGCAGCAGTTATCTGGTTGATGTGTGCTTCCGGAGACGTGCTCGGTGTTATGGTCATCCCAAGATCTTTCTCCTTTAGTCTTTGTCCACCTATTCTATACTCTGTCTGCGGCCTTCTTTGCCCTTCCCCAGTCTTCATGACTTTGCACTTGGCGGGGTTGAATTCGAGAAGCCAATTGCTGGACCACATGTCCAGCCTGCCCAGGTCTCTTTGAAGTCCTACCTGATCCTCGTCTGATTTAATTCTCCTCATTAACTTCACATCATCTGCAAACAGGAACACTTCTGAGTCTATTCCTTCCATCATGTCATTCACATATACCAAAAATAGCACTGGTCCTAGGACTGACCCCTGTGGGACCCTGCTCGTCACAGGCGCCCACTGTGATACCTAATCACGTACCATGAATCGTTGTTGCCTCCCTGTCAGGTATTCTCTGATCCATTGCAGTGCCCTTCCTGTTATACACGCCTGATCCTCCAGCTTCTGCACTAATCTCTTGTGAGGAACTATGTCGAAGGCCTTCCTGCAGTCCAGGAAAATGCAATCAGCCCACTCCTCTCTCTCGTGTCTTACTTCTGTTACTTTGTCATAAAACTCCAGAAGGTTAGTGACACAGGATTTACCTTCCATGAACCCGTGCTGGTTGTCGTTTATAATCTTGTTCCGTTCCAGGTGCTCCACCACTCTCCTCCTGATAATCTTCTCCATGACTTTACATACTATACACGTCAGTGACACTGGTCTGTAGTTTAGCGCCTCGTTTCTGTCTCCTTAAAAATGGGGACTACATTTGTCGTCTTCCATAACTCAGGTAGTTGCCCAGTTTCAAGGGATGTGTTGAAGATCATGGTTAGTGGCACACACAGCATCTCGGCTCCTTCTCTCAGGACCCACTTGGAGATGTCCGGTCCCATCGCCTTTAAGGTATCAAGGTCACTTAGCAGCTTCTGCACCTCCTGCTCAGTTGTGTGTGTGTGTGTGTGTGTGTGTGTGTGTGTGTGTGTGTGTGTGTGTGTGTGTGTGTGTGTGTGTGTGTGTGTGTGTGTCCAGGCTAACTACCCACTCAGCCCGCCCAGCCATTACACAAGAACTATACTGGACCACCATCGTTACGGTCCTAGAGTCTTGGACGAACAAGAACATCACAGCTGCATAAACTATCTGCCTAAATGCTGCCCATGTCACGTAAACCATGTTATTAGAGCGTCCAGAGCTCCAGTGGTAGTGGAGCGGAACTCTGCACACACTGCAACTCTCTACCTTGTCTTCACTCACTGCATTTTAGAAAAAATTACCATTATTTTTAATTTAACTGTTTTAAATATAATTTTCTGTTCACTTATAGATATATTCCCGTAAATTAACCTGGCATGCATATTTTATGTTTAAGATTAACTTAGCCTCGCTAGCATATTTATATATGTCCTTTTTTTAGAAGAAAAAAAATGATAGAGGCCAAATTTAATTACAGTTCTATTTTTTCTCAAATGTTTAAATTTGTGCATTAATAAATATTCAAGCCAGTTAACCTGCCATGAAAATTTTGTAAGATTAATGTAACATTTTTAAACGCATTTAACATTATATATATATATATATATATATATATATATATATATATATATATATATATACACACACACACACACACATAAATGACCTGCATATAAGAGACCGAAACTTATGATGACGTCTCGGTGCGACCTGAACCATTAACTAGTCAGAAGCGCGAAGGGAAGGGAGCCAGTATATATATATATATATATATATATATATATATATATATATATATATATATATATATATATATATATATATATATATATATATATAAAACAGGTAGTAAGATAGTTGTAAAAATAGTAATAATGTAAGAGGTAGACGTAGCAGCAGTGTAAGTACTGTAACATTAACAAGGATAGCAATAAGGTGGTGATAGTAAATCAAGGGTCAGAGTGCATTGTTACCGGTGTAGTAGTAGTAGTAGTAGTAATAGTGAAGGTAGTCTAAGAAGAGATTAAAAAGCACTGCAGGAGAGCTAATGCTCTCGTGCATCCCATTTTTGCACTGGTAGTGCAAGAATGGGTTGGTACCACTGGTAGTGCAAGAATGGGTTGGTACCACTGGTAGTGCAAGAATGGGTTGGTACCACTGGTAGTGCAAGAATGGGTTGGTACCACTGGTAGTGCAAGAATGGGTTGGTACCACTGGTAGTGCAAGAATGGGTTGGTACCACTGGTAGTGCAAGAATGGGTTGGTACCACTGGTAGTGCAAGAATGGGTTGGTACCACTGGTAGTGCAAGAATGGGTTGGTACCACTGGTAGTGCAAGAATGGGTTGGTACCACTGGTAGTGCAAGAATGGGTTGGTACCACTGGGAGTGCAAGAATGGGTTGGTACCACTGGTAGTGCAAGAATGGGTTGGTACCACTGGTAGTGCAAGACTGGGTTGGTATCACTGGTAGTGCAAGAATGGGTTGGTACCACTGGGAGTGTAAGAATGGGTTGGTACCACTGGTAGTGCAAGAATGGGTTGGTACCACTGATAGTGCAAGAATGGGTTGGTACCACTAGTAATGCAAGAATGGGTTGGTACCACTGGTAGTGCAAGAATGGGTTGGTACCACTGGTGGTGCAAGACTGGGTTGGTACCACTGGGAGTGCAAGAACGGGTTGGTACCACTGGTAGTGCAAGAATGGGTTGGTACCACTGGTAGTGCAAGAATGGGTTGGTACCACTAGTAATGCAAGAATGGGTTGGTACCACTAGTAATGCAAGAATGGGTTGGTACCACTAGTAATGCAAGAATGGGTTGGTACCACTAGTAATGCAAGAATGGGTTGGTGCCACTAGTAATGCAAGAATGGGTTGGTACCACTGGGAGTGCAAGAATGGGTTTGTACCACTAGTAGTGCAAGAATGGGTTGGTACCACTAGTTGTGCAAGACTGGGTTGGTACCACTAGTTGTGCAAGACTGGGTTGGTACCACTGGTAGTGTAAGAATGGGTTGGTACCACTGGTAGTGCAAGAATGGATTGGTACCACTGGTAGTGCAAGAATGGGTTGGTACCACTAGTAGTGCAAGAATGGGTTGGTACCACTAGTAGTGCAAGAATGGGTTGGTACCACTGGTAGTGCAAGAATGGGTTGGTACCACTAGTAGTGCAAGACTGGGTTGGTACCACTGGTAGTGCAAGAATGGGTTGGTACCACTGGTAGTGCAAGAATGGGTTGGTACCACTGGTAGTGCAAGAATGGGTTGGTACCACTAGTAGTGCAAGAATGGGTTGGTACCACTGGTAGTGCAAGAATGGGCTTGTACCACTAGTAGTGCAAGACTGGGTTGGTACCACTGGTAGTGCAAGAATGGGTTGGTACCACTAGTAGTGCAAGACTGTGTTGGTACCACTGGTAGTGCAAGAATGGGTTGGTACCACTGGTAGTGCAAGAATGGGTTGGTACCACTAGTTGTGCAAGAATGGGTTGGTACCACTAGTAGTGCAAGAATGGGTTGGTACCACTGGTAGTGCAAGAATGGGTTGGCGGTGACAATGGTTAGGAATATTAAAAGCTAGCTGTCATACGGCTGGCAGAGATGGCTATTTTATCAATAAAAATAACATGCCAGCATTTTACAACACAAACTGGAATGTGTAATTAGTCCTGTGTGAATCAACAACCTGACAAGTTAAGAGTGCACAACGATTTGCAGGCGGAGATTCGAGCCTCCACCACTACGTGTATCAAATGATCCACACGAACGGAGGCTTGAATCTCCACCCATACTGGTTTAAGGCCTCCATGAAATACAATCTTTTACGCAGTTCCAGAGTGTTGTAGGGTCGAGTCTTCATCCACTAAATGAATGACAAAAGTCTGAACCCTTGCAACTTGCAACACGGTGTAATGAAGGCAACCCTTGAGCTGAACCCCTGCCAGGACAACTGCAACACGGTGTAGTGGTGACAACCCTTGAGTTAAACCCCTGTTAGAACACCTATAACAGACGAGATCTACACCTAACGTGTCTGTCAGCGCAAAACACGCACAGTCACTGGACTATAAACTAAGTTTTTTCTTAACACATCAGTTTTACATGCTAAGAAGTTGTTAGGTAAGACACATATGCAACAGTTAGGTATCTTTATTTCGAAACGTTTCACCTACACAGTAGGCTTCTTCCGTCGAGTACAGAAAAGTTGATAGAAGCAGAAGAGACTTGACGATGTAATCAGTCCATCACCCTTGAAGTTTTGAGGTGGTCAGTCCCTCAGTCTGGAGAAGAGTATTGTTCCATAGTCTAAAACAATATGGAGTTGAAGTGACAGGATGGAGCCTTATATACCGCCAGGAGGTGAGCTGTAGGCCACTAGTAGATGTAAGAATGTAGTCGTTGGGAGGTCAGGTCCCTCTCAAATCCAGCCATTCTCACTAGTAGAAGTTAATTTCAGGTCTGTACCAAGTTACCCTTGTGTTGCAGTGTCTGACAGAGTGAACATTAAAATGGTATGAAATACCGACAGGTTGTTAGGTATGTAGGTATGTTATGTATGTAGGTATGTTAGGTATGTTATGTATGTAGGTATGTAGGTTGTAATGGTATAAAATACCGACAGGTTGTTACTAGTGGCCTACATCTCACCTCCTGACGGTATATAAGACTCCATCCTGTCACTTCAACTCCATATTGTTTCAGACTTTGGAACAATACTCTTCTCCAGACTGAGGGACTGACCACCTCAAAACTTCAAGGGTGATGGACTGATTACATCGTCTTCAAGTCTCTTCTGCTTCTATCAACTTTTCTGTACTCGACGGAAGAAGCCTACTGTGTAGGTGAAACGTTTCGAAATAAAGATACCTAACTGTTGCATATGTGTCTTACCTAACAACCTGTCGGTATTTTATACCATTTTAATGTTCATGCTAAAAAGTGCTATCCTGCCTCAGTTAATTTCAAAGCTCAGGCCTATCTAGGTGTACTACCACCCCCAGTTGCCACCCACAACAGTCAACTAACACCCAGCTACCTATTTACTACTAGGTGAACATGTGCAGCAGGTGAAAGGAAACAAGCCCACTGTTTTCACCAGCACCGGGAATCGAACCATGAACACAGCGACTGATATTTGAAGTTAATGAGGAAGTAGGTGAGGCTAAATTATCTGCCGCGTGCAGTTCACAACGCTTTTGCACTTAACTGCATCAGATTAATTTTTGCTAACGAAGCGGTAGTTTAATGTGCGCGTTATATACTCTAGCTCTATCCATGATAGAACTAGAGTACAGTGGTACATGGACACCTTAGGAATTTATATGCTTAAAAGCATACAAATTGAATAATTCTTTGTAGTGAAAAAAATACTGTAGAATTTTACATCATTTACGAGAAACCTTCCCCCATATTTTGGATTCATATCTATGACAAATATTGCATTAGCTAAAAAGACGGCTTTATCCGCGAGTTAACTTAATGTCGTGAGTGAAGCTAATTTTAATGCCTTCTGTATTGAGCCTAATAGTGACAGAGTTATTCTGCACAGAGATTCTCAGCACCTACGTTATGTCAAGGAGAGGCGAGTCATGTCCAGGTTTTCTACCACCATACATTTGTATGGAGAAGGTTACACGGTTTAGGAACTTAGATATTTATGCAGTGATATGCTAAGAAGTAATGTGTGAAATGGATAATTTAGAGAAAAACTGAATTAAATATGTAACCATAAGTAAAGTGTGTGCTAGATAGCTGAGACAGCAAGGTAACTCCCACTCTCAAAATGAATCACAGTGATACCTGTGTATTATCTCAGATGTTTACTGGTGTCATGTATCAACCTACTGTCCACCACCTGCCATGGATGGTTATATGGATTTTGAAACCTTCACTAACCAGGAAGATTCGTAGACTGACAGTGAGGTCGACCACTGGTGTTGTCGGGATCATCAAGTCGACCCTAATTAGTTCTGTACGCTTCCTTTTCGTAAGAAAATACCTGCATTGACCATTAGTTTTTTTGTTTAGTGTTCATATATTTTGTAAATAGTTACTCAGAAGAAAGTTAAAAGAGGGAATTATTTTAAAAAGAAGTAAAACCATCATTCGAGCAGTTGCTATTGCTGTCGAGGTCTAGCATATAATGAATGTGTGTGGGAGACACTGTTGTGGAAGGTACAGTGAGAAAGTTTGAAGTGTTTAATGTAAATAATAATGTTGGACCTTTACATCAACAATATAGCAAGCTTGTCAATATACAAGAACAGTAAAGTAATGCAGAAGAACGGTGCGGCAACACGCAAGAACAGTACAGTAACTTAAATAACACAAAAGAAAATTACTAGTGTTACATGCAAGGACTGCATACTAACACATAAATAGTAGTGTTTGTCTATTGCCTGCTGATTATACCAAACAATGAATATGTCAAAATTGTGATTGATTGAGTGATGGAAAAGATAAAATATAAGTAATAACCAACTGGCTAGAAAAGTATCTCATAATAACAACAGAACAACACAAAACAGTGCAGTCACACAAAACAATACAGTAACACATAAGAACAAAACTGTAACACACAAGTGCAGTAACATACAGCAGAACAGTACACAAGTGTCACACAAGAACATACAAGAACAATACAATAAAATAAGGGAAGAGTAGAGCAAGATAACAGTAATACATAAAACAGCAATATTGAAGACATTAAGACAGAGTTGTACTGGCCAGGTTGTAACATCAACATCAACAATAAGACAGAGTTGTACTGGCCAGGTTGTAACATCAACATCAACAATAAGACAGAGTTGTACTGGCCAGGTTGTAACATCAACATCAACAATAAGACAGAGTTGTACTGGCCAGGTTGTAACATCAACACCAACAATAAGACAGAGTTGTACTGGCCAGGTTGTAACATCAACACCAACAATAAGACAGAGTTGTACTGGCCAGGTTGTAACATCAACACCAACAATAAGACAGAGTTGTACTGGCCAGGTTGTAACATCAACACCAACAATAAGACAGAGTTGTACTGGCCAGGTTGTAACATCAACACCAACAATAAGACAGAGTTGTACTGGCCAGGTTGTAACATCAACACCAACAATAAGACAGAGTTGTACTGGCCAGGTTGTAACATCAACACCAACAATAAGACAGAGTTGTACTGGCCAGGTTGTAACATCAACACCAACAATAAGACAGAGTTGTACTGGCCAGGTTGTAACATCAACACCAACAATAAGACAGAGTTGTACTGGCCAGGTTGTAACATCAACACCAACAATAAGACAGAGTTGTACTGGCCAGGTTGTAACATCAACACCAACAATAAGACAGAGTTGTACTGGCCAGGTTGTAACATCAACACCAACAATAAGACAGAGTTGTACTGGCCAGGTTGTAACATCAACACCAACAATAAGACAGAGTTGTACTGGCCAGGTTGTAACATCAACACCAACAATAAGACAGAGTTGTACTGGCCAGGTTGTAACATCAACACCAACAATAAGACAGAGTTGTACTGGCCAGGTTGTAACATCAACACCAACAATAAGACAGAGTTGTACTGGCCAGGTTGTAACATCAACACCAACAATAAGACAGAGTTGTACTGGCCAGGTTGTAACATCAACACCAACAATAAGACAGAGTTGTACTGGCCAGGTTGTAACATCAACACCAACAATAAGACAGAGTTGTACTGGCCAGGTTGTAACATCAACACCAACAATAAGACAGAGTTGTACTGGCCAGGTTGTAACATCAACACCAACAATAAGACAGAGTTGTACTGGCCAGGTTGTAACATCAACACCAACAATAAGACAGAGTTGTACTGGCCAGGTTGTAACATCAACACCAACAATAAGACAGAGTTGTACTGGCCAGGTTGTAACATCAACACCAACAATAAGACAGAGTTGTACTGGCCAGGTTGTAACATCAACACCAACAATAAGACAGAGTTGTACTGGCCAGGTTGTAACATCAACACCAACAATAAGACAGAGTTGTACTGGCCAGGTTGTAACATCAACACCAACAATAAGACAGAGTTGTACTGGCCAGGTTGTAACATCAACACCAACAATAAGACAGAGTTGTACTGGCCAGGTTGTAACATCAACACCAACAATAAGACAGAGTTGTACTGGCCAGGTTGTAACATCAACACCAACAATAAGACAGAGTTGTACTGGCCAGGTTGTAACATCAACACCAACAATAAGACAGAGTTGTACTGGCCAGGTTGTAACATCAACACCAACAATAAGACAGAGTTGTACTGGCCAGGTTGTAACATCAACACCAACAATAAGACAGAGTTGTACTGGCCAGGTTGTAACATCAACACCAACAATAAGACAGAGTTGTACTGGCCAGGTTGTAACATCAACACCAACAATAAGACAGAGTTGTACTGGCCAGGTTGTAACATCAACACCAACAATAAGACAGAGTTGTACTGGCCAGGTTGTAACATCAACACCAACAATAAGACAGAGTTGTACTGGCCAGGTTGTAACATCAACACCAACAATAAGACAGAGTTGTACTGGCCAGGTTGTAACATCAACACCAACAATAAGACAGAGTTGTACTGGCCAGGTTGTAACATCAACACCAACAATAAGACAGAGTTGTACTGGCCAGGTTGTAACATCAACACCAACAATAAGACAGAGTTGTACTGGCCAGGTTGTAACATCAACACCAACAATAAGACAGAGTTGTACTGGCCAGGTTGTAACATCAACACCAACAATAAGACAGAGTTGTACTGGCCAGGTTGTAACATCAACACCAACAATAAGACAGAGTTGTACTGGCCAGGTTGTAACATCAACACCAACAATAAGACAGAGTTGTACTGGCCAGGTTGTAACATCAACACCAACAATAAGACAGAGTTGTACTGGCCAGGTTGTAACATCAACACCAACAATAAGACAGAGTTGTACTGGCCAGGTTGTAACATCAACACCAACAATAAGACAGAGTTGTACTGGCCAGGTTGTAACATCAACACCAACAATAAGACAGAGTTGTACTGGCCAGGTTGTAACATCAACACCAACAATAAGACAGAGTTGTACTGGCCAGGTTGTAACATCAACACCAACAATAAGACAGAGTTGTACTGGCCAGGTTGTAACATCAACACCAACAATAAGACAGAGTTGTACTGGCCAGGTTGTAACATCAACACCAACAATAAGACAGAGTTGTACTGGCCAGGTTGTAACATCAACACCAACAATAAGACAGAGTTGTACTGGCCAGGTTGTAACATCAACACCAACAATAAGACAGAGTTGTACTGGCCAGGTTGTAACATCAACACCAACAATAAGACAGAGTTGTACTGGCCAGGTTGTAACATCAACACCAACAATAAGACAGAGTTGTACTGGCCAGGTTGTAACATCAACACCAACAATAAGACAGAGTTGTACTGGCCAGGTTGTAACATCAACACCAACAATAAGACAGAGTTGTACTGGCCAGGTTGTAACATCAACACCAACAATAAGACAGAGTTGTACTGGCCAGGTTGTAACATCAACACCAACAATAAGACAGAGTTGTACTGGCCAGGTTGTAACATCAACACCAACAATAAGACAGAGTTGTACTGGCCAGGTTGTAACATCAACACCAACAATAAGACAGAGTTGTACTGGCCAGGTTGTAACATCAACACCAACAATAAGACAGAGTTGTACTGGCCAGGTTGTAACATCAACACCAACAATAAGACAGAGTTGTACTGGCCAGGTTGTAACATCAACACCAACAATAAGACAGAGTTGTACTGGCCAGGTTGTAACATCAACACCAACAATAAGACAGAGTTGTACTGGCCAGGTTGTAACATCAACACCAACAATAAGACAGAGTTGTACTGGCCAGGTTGTAACATCAACACCAACAATAAGACAGAGTTGTACTGGCCAGGTTGTAACATCAACACCAACAATAAGACAGAGTTGTACTGGCCAGGTTGTAACATCAACACCAACAATAAGACAGAGTTGTACTGGCCAGGTTGTAACATCAACACCAACAATAAGACAGAGTTGTACTGGCCAGGTTGTAACATCAACACCAACAATAAGACAGAGTTGTACTGGCCAGGTTGTAACATCAACACCAACAATAAGACAGAGTTGTACTGGCCAGGTTGTAACATCAACACCAACAATAAGACAGAGTTGTACTGGCCAGGTTGTAACATCAACACCAACAATAAGACAGAGTTGTACTGGCCAGGTTGTAACATCAACACCAACAATAAGACAGAGTTGTACTGGCCAGGTTGTAACATCAACACCAACAATAAGACAGAGTTGTACTGGCCAGGTTGTAACATCAACACCAACAATAAGACAGAGTTGTACTGGCCAGGTTGTAACATCAACACCAACAATCACTTTTGTCCAGAGGTTGACTCTCCCAGTTTGTACATCTTATTTTCTTAACCTAGATTTTTTTTGTGTTTGTGTCTGTGAATATTTTTCTCAATATAGTGAAGTTGAGAGAAGTGAAGACGTGAAAAATTAAAAAGTAAGAGAGAGACTATGTAATAATTCATAAAAATGTTTTCTTGCTATATCCACTACAAGATTCTCTCAGTTGTTACTTCCTGATATCTTCACATTTATCATTAAGGATATCTACAAAATACTATAACAGCATTCTACGTCCCGATTACTCAGAATTCTATTAAAATATATATTTAAATACGAACTGGAAATCACATATCACTACACATCACTAGAAAACACTGCAGAATCACTTTAAATCACAAATCATTACTGCAGAACACAAATCATCACCGCAAATCATAAATCATAACTATACATCACAAATCATCACTATCACCTAGCTTTATTATCAAGTAGGAGGTAATTTATCTCGAATTTTTAATAGTCTGGAGAACCAGCAGGTCCCTCAGACTTACACTCTAATATACTGTAGAGCAGATACACTCATAAGGAGAGATGTGGTCTCATGACGTCATAGTGAGACAGTACACATATGTGTAAGAAAGTACACATATGTGTTTGAGAATGTTTGCACACACGTGAGTGACACAGGGGTTGGATATTAAGTACTGTACGTGTGCTGGGGAAATTGTGTTTATATATAGTATTCTAGAGGCCTGGTTTCAGACGGGGCCTCGGGGGCGTTGACCCCCGAAATCCTCTCCAGGTATACTCTCCAGAGTGGGACGAGAGAATTGTGTGTACTCACCTAGTTGTGGTTGCGAGGGTCGATTCACAGCTCCTGGCCCCGTCTCTTCAACTGGCCGCTATCCAGTCACTCTTCCCGCTACGTGAGCTTTATCATACCTCTTCTTAAAGCTATGTATGGATCCTGCCTCCACTACATCACTACCCAGACTATTCCACTTCCTGACAACTCTGTGACTGATCTTTTTTGCAGCAGATTTCTTGGTGGGAAGACAGTCACATACGGACACAAATATAAACAAGTGAAAACAAAAAAATAACGAACAGTCTTTGTCCCTGCCTTTGTTTCTGACAGTTCACAACTGCTGGTCAGTTAAATACAGTTGCAAAATATTGTTTAATTAAAATATTAGTGTGTGTTGCCTGCTGATTACCAAGCAATGAATATATAAAAAATGTGATCGAGTGATGGAAAAGACAAAATATAAGTAATGAATAACTGGCTAGAATTAGAAAGAGGAAGGTTACGTGTGCATCAACATAATTTTGCAAACGTTCAATAAACAGAAAAAGCGAATTGTTACAAAAGACATTGTGTTTGTTGCCAGAGTTGCTAACGTACAAGTGGATAAAAACACCAATATCGAAGATACTGCTAAAGTCGTTCTTTGTCATTAAAGCTAGACTACCGTGAAGGTCGACTTCATCAATAAGAAGATGGTTCCTGAGAAATGTTAAGTGAAACTTTTGGGAATTTTGAATCAACATAATTGTTTTCGGAAACATGAATATATGTGTCGTGGTTATTGTGTGTGTGTGTGTGTGTGTGTGTGTGTGTGTGTGTGTACTTGTGTACTTTCATATTCATATCTATACAGGATAAAACGTTCACACATACACTTATAAAACTGCATTAGTGAAAGCAAAATTAACTTGAACACTTAATGAAACATAAATAGAAGTCCGAGATTTTCACTAAGTAACCTCACCTTGGTGGCCGAGTTGGGAGGCAGCTTGGTCTTGTCTGGCTGGTCCAGGCTGTCTTCGTGGGTGTAATTACAGGACGCAGTTTTCTGTGTGTCCCCTCCTGTAATTCCACCCACCTGGACAGTCTCGGCAGTAGACCAGCTAGACAAGACTAAGTTCCCATCCAACAAGGTCACTGGGGAGGGGCCAACACATACACAACACACACACACACACACACACACATGGAACTAGGGAAAGCACCAAAACAACCGGGAGTGGGAAGTGTGGAAGGGTTGACATCCGGGGGCCCACGGATGGAGACCTGGAAACACAAACCACACCTCACTATGACCACAATTCACCATGACCACACCTCACTATGACCACACCTCACCATTATCCACACCTGGAAGTTCATCTGAGAGGACACAGATGGACTCCTGGACATATGGAAACATAAACCACATCTGACTATAACTACATCTATGACTACACTTGTCTATGACCTAACCTATGACCACACCTCACTATAAGCTTACCTATGACATCGCCTGTGACCACCTCCCACATATGACCACATCTACGACCTCACCTCACTATGAACTCACCTCACTATGATCACACCTCACCATGATCCACACATACACACGACACCTGTCTATGACGTCACCTATGACCACTTCTCACCTATGACCACATCTACGACCACACCTCACCTGGGAGTTCACTATGACCACAGTTCACTATACCCTCACCTCTGACATCACCTAACTATGACCACCTCCCACATATGACCACATCTACGGCCTCGCCTCACTGTGAAAACACCTCACTATGACCTCACCTCACTATGATCACACCTCACCATGATCCACACCTGGGAGTTCATCTGAGGGGACACAGATGGACTTCTGGAGACACGAAACTTGGGAAAGCACCACAACAACTGGAAGTACACATAGTCTGGTGTGGTCATAGATGAGGTCATGGTGGTGGATAGGTGAGGTCAGGACTGAAATTTATCTATACAGTCTCTTCACAAAAGAAAGAGAAATAATAAGAAGAAAAAGAAAAGGAAGATCAAGAAAGGTAGTGAAGGTGGAGGTCAATGAAGATAGTGAAAACAGAGAAAACATGTATTTCCACCACCTGAACTTGTAATTCACACTTGTAGTTAAGAACATTGCAGTAGGCCTTTTGGCCTATACTAAGAAGGTCCTTCACAAATCCAACCCACTGACAGAATAAACACTACCCAAGCTTTGATAATTCTATTTACTCACTCATGTATTTATCCAACCTAAATTTGAAATTACCTTGCTAGGTAGTTTCACTCATCAACTACCCTATTTCTAAACCAGTACTTTCCTATTTTGTATCCATTATTTCTAATTTGTATCGATTATTGCGGGTTCTCTCATGGAGGGATATCAAAACCTTATTTACATCTCCTTATTCCACTTATACACTTCGATCATGTCTCTCCTCATTCATTGTCTTACAAGTGAATGTAATTTAAGGGACTTCAATCTTTCTTCACACAGAAGATTTCTAATGCTATGTATTAATTTAGTCATATACCATAAACTATCACTAGTACACTACCTCCATGTTGGTGCTAGCAAGAAGAGAAGCTCTGGTCTTAGATATCAGGGCTTAAACGGGAGTGATTTATTGCATGTTCACAAATCTAGAGAAACTCCTCTTTTTAGCTTTATTTCAGAAAGTTTAAAATGAAATTTGTGTAACTTTGTGTAAATTTAGCCTTTTTTTTTTGTCAAGTTCATCCTGTAAGCCACAAAAGCAGGAACAAAAATTGTGTTACAAAGTGTATAATCATTTCATCCTCACTTTATTATTATTATTATTATTATTATTATTATTATTATTATTCTATCATTCTTGGTATCTTAAACTATCATATTTGTTCACCATGTTCACCATAAACCTTCACTGTAGCTCACCATAAACCTTCACTGCATTTCACCATAAACCTTCACTGTAGTTCATAAACCTACACTGTAGTTCACCATAAACCTTCACTGTATTTCACCATAAACCTTCACTGTAGTTCACCATAAACCTTCACTGTATTTCACCATAAACCTTCACTGTAGTTCACCATAAACCTTCACTGTAGTTCATAAACCTTCACTGTAGTTCACCATAAACCTTCACTGTATTTCACCATAAACCTTCACTGTAGTTCATAAACCTTCACTGTAGTTCACCATAAACCTTCACTGTAGTTCACCATAAACCTACACTGTAGTTCACCATAAACCTTCACTGTAGTTCATAAACCTTCACTGTAGTTCATAAACCTACACTGTAGTTCACCATAAACCTTCACTGTAGTTCACCATAAACCTTCACTGTAGTTCACCATAAACCTTCACTGTAGTTCATAAACCTTCGTCAGCTGAACTTAACTTTCCACTATATTTCACTATGCACCTTCAGCTTACTTATTCACCTGATGAATAAGTCACGGTGAATGTCAGCTCTGTGACTCACCTTACTGTGAAATAACTGATGTGACAATAATATATTCTGGCATAGACGAAATGAGAGTAATAACGAACCAGATCATTTGCTTAAAAACATGTAAGATTGATGACTATTGTTAGTGAAATATTGCAGATTTTTACATTATTAACAAATAACCTTTCCCCAATATTTTTCATTGATTTCTGTGAAAAATATTTCATAAGAATATAATTAATATATGTGGGGCTAATTTTAGTACTTTCTTTAATGAACTTGGCAATGACACCGGAGTTACTCTAGTCTGACTCTCAACAGCAACGTATGTCGGGGACATGTATTTATATGGACGGTCTGACGGTGAGAAGGTGAGGATTTAGTGTGTGGAGAATGTAGAAAATAATTGAAGTGAATAGGTAACCAGAAGTAAAGTGTGTACTAAATAGCTGAGACAGCGAGGTAAATCCCTCTCTCTAGGTTAATCACGATACCTGTGTAGTATCTCAGATATTTACTGGTGTTATGGATCAACCTGCTGGTCACCACCTGACATGGAGAGATATATGGGTTTTAAAACTTTCATTAACCAGGAAGATTTGTAGTCTGATTGTGAGGTTGACCACTAGTGTCAACAAGGTCATCAGGTCGAGCTCAATGACGATTATATCTTCCTTTTTTTTTTTATCAGAAATGGCATATGTTTAAAATGATCCTGAGTATTATTGTTTCCCTGTTTAACTGATGTGTATTTTACAAGAAATAACTCAGAAATTAAACCCCTCAAGGAAGGTTCCTTGATGCTGGTGAGGGGCTCTTGATCTAGGGAATTGGATCTGTGCTCCAGTTCCTTGAATTAAGCCTGAATACCTTCCATCCCCCCCCCCACAGGTGCTGCATAATCCTATGGGTTTAGCGCTCCCCCATGATTATAATAATAATCAGAAATTAAAAGTGTGGAATTATTCTAGGAAGAAATAAAGGAATGGTTTAAACTATTACTTGTGTCTGGGTCCAGCCTCCCGTCAGTGATAATAGTTTTTTACGTTATTATTAATGCATTTTGTATCTAATTTTAAGTAGCTCTTTGCTTTTCCATCAGTTTTGGTGCTTCATTTCTTCACCTGTAGTTCACCTACCATTATCACTTATTATGCATCTTCATCTTGTAGTTACTCTACACATTTACCCGTTGATCATTTTAAGGCTTCACCTGTTCAACACTTTCACATGTTGTTTAACTTATATCGTCATCTGTTATTCACTTTACATCTTTCCTTTTTTGCTCACCTTACACATCTTTATTTAAACTTCGAATTTTCACGTGTTTCCTTAACATCTTCACTTGTTCACCTACAATTTATACTTTGTGTTCACTTTACACCTTTTTTCAAGTTTAATCTGTTGCTCGCCTTACTCCTTTATCTATTGTTCACCTAACTCCCTTATCTGTCACTCACCTTCCTTACCTGTTGTTCACTTTTGTGGTTCGAAACATCAACTGTATTATGTCTGCTAACTTCTAGCAAGATATGTCATGAGTAAAAATAAAAATTTCTTAAAAATATATAATTAATATAGGATTAGTTGGCATTATTGGTACGTATTATAGAATGCCAGTGGTTACATAGAGTATTTTGGGCAGCTTTCAAATCAGCTTGTAACTACTGGATAATTATTTAAGGGGCACGTAAGTTACTCCATCTTGTAGTAACATGTTCATTTTTCCACTATAATCTACCTTGTCCATAATTACTATCACATTTGCTTTGTTTCGTAAAGTGAAGTCCAGTATCTTTCCTTAATTCAGAGTATAACTTAAACACCTCTACAACAATTGTCCTTAAAGATTAAGGAAAGATCCTAGACTTTACCTTACGAAATAAAGCAAATGCGATAGTAATTATGGACAAGGTAGACTATAGTGGAAAAATAAACATGTTATTGGTTTACAAGAATGCTAAAGTTTGCAATCTTTGACATTAACAGTTTTGTTTATGACTGTGATGGTGAATGTCACCTTTCTTCTATGGGTCACCTTTCCTTGAAAGGAAGCGACCCATGTTTAAAAATATACTTTAATATAGAAGTAAGGGTTGTAAAAAACTATAACAACAGGTTAAGGACATACGAGTTATGTAATTTCTTTGCTTCACTTGTGGAAGGCAGTTGAAGTAAATATGTAGAGAAAATATGTGTACCAGAGAGCTGAGACAGCACTGTAATTCCCACTATCCAGTTGGATCACAGTGATATATGTGTAGTATCTTATATGTGTCATGGATGAACCTGCTGGCCACCACCAGACGTGTAGAGATATATTGGTGTTAAAACTTTTTATTGACCAGGAAGATTTGTAGCCTGATAGTGAGGTTGGCTACTGGTGTCATCAAGTCCATCAGGTTAAACTCATCTTGACGACTCGGCATCTTCCTTTTTTTTTTCTTTCAGAAGTGGCAAAATCTTGCACTGATTCCGAGTATTATTATTTCCCAGTGGACGTGGATGGTTTTAAACCCTCTACGTCCACTGTAGGGGTTTTAAGGAATAAATAATCATGGAGTTAATACTAATGTTGTCGTTGTTCAGCGTCTCATGAAAGATAACCCTTGGAACCCTCTTAGATTATTATTATTATTATTATTATTATTATTATTATTATTATTATTATTATTATTATTATTTAGTTTTATGCCGTTTCTTGTTTATTCTTAACATTATTTGCACATTACAACTTCATCTGTTGTTTACCTTTCATTTTTACCTGAAGTTCATTACACAGTTTCACGTGTACTTCGCCTTCCACCATCACCTATGTTTCATCTTAAGCATTTATCCGTTTTTGTCCTTATACATTTATCTGTTACTTTACTCCTTCACCCGTTGTTCACTTACACCTTCAGCAGTGGTCCCCTTCACATTTTCACCGCTTGTTCACTTTACATCTTCACGTGTTAACCGAACATCGTTTGTTCAACATCTTCAGCGGTTGTTCACCTTGCACACTTATCTGTTGCTCATTTTATACCTTCATCTGTTGGTCATCCGACACTATAGTTTGTTCTTCACCTCACATCTTCATCTCTAATTCACCTCACATCTTCATCTCTAGTTCACCTAGAGATGTCTAAACATTTCTAGCAAGAGAGCTAATGAATGATGGCGGATGCTATCTCTTCTGTGGGTCGCCTTTCTTGCGAGGTAACTTCCGATGTAGTAAAATCCTTCTGTGTAGTATCTCAAATAATTACTGGTTCCATGGATCACCTTACTGGCCATCTGCCTTGGAGGAATATTTAGGTTTTAAAAATTTCATTATCCAAGAAGATTCATAGCCAGACAGGTTGACCTCTGGTGTTGTCAAGGTTATCAGGTCGAGCCCACTTCTATAATCTTCTTTTGTAAGAAAGTTCGGATTCCTGCACTGATCACGAGTGTTTTCGTTATCACTTTATCTTTCATAAGAGATAGTGCAGGAATTGGAAGGGAGAAAATCCTTAAGGAAGAAAGAAACTGTCATGGTTGGAACTATTGTTACTGATGTTGAGTCTCAGCCTCACATGTGTGGTAATTGTTGGGCTCATCTTATGTTGTTCTTGTTCTTCTTACATTAATTTTATATGGTTTGTTTCTCATTTCTTGTATATTTCACGTGTAGTTCAAGATACACCTCCAGTTAAGCTTACGAGTACACTTTCACATGCACATCATTCACCTTCACCTATTCTTCACCTCGCATCCTCACCTTTCGTTTACCTTCGTTATTTACCATGGCAGCCCTTGAGCTGAATCCTGTTAAAATACCTGCAACATGGTTTAGTGGCGGAAACCCTACCAGAACACCCGCAACATGGTTGTAATGATGGAAACCCTTCCCTATATCCATCTTGGGAGCGGTAATGCTAGAGCACGTTGATACATAGAAGCCTTAGGAACTAGTAGTCAAAAGGATTACTAGGAGTACATTTGGGCAGTTGTACCAGTGATACGACAGTCATCTTAGACAGGGACAGATTGAGTCACAGGGATGTTAGGATATATATTTTTTAGTTTTAGAGTTGTCAGGAAGTGCAACGACCAAGTTAGTGGAGTAGATGCAGAATCCATACATCGTTTTAAGAAGAGGTACAATAAGGGTTTTGAAGCCAGTAGCGGCCATCCAAGAGGCGGCACTTCAGAAGGTGAAAGTCGTTCTTTATAATCATGTACAGGTGAGTACACATACGTGAATACTCTCCATCGTCATCAGATAGTGAGTTGTGTGTTGCTTGCACCAGCAGTTAGATATGACCTGGGAATGTTTGCCTACACCAAGAGTTAGATATGATGAGCTGGGTAGGTGTTTGCCTACACCAGCAGCTGTGTGTGATAGGCTGTATACAGCAGCAGTTGCTTATGATTTGCCTTCAGCAAAAATTGTGTATGTGTTGGCTGCAGGAGCAGTTGGGTATGATGTGCTGACTGCAGCAGCAGTTGGGTATGATGTGCTGACTGCAGGAGCAGTTGGGTATGATGTGCTGACTGCAGGAGCAGTTGGGTATGATGTGCTGACTGCAGGAGCAGTTGGGTATGATGTGCTGACTGCAGCAGCAGTTGGGTATGATGTGCTGACTGCAGCAGCAGTTGGGTATGATGTGCTGACTGCAGCAGCAGTTGGGTATGATGTGCTGACTGCAGAAAGATACACATATATTCCAGAATCTCTCTCGGGTCTTCCTCAGCATATTAATAAATCCATGCAGTATACATCATTTCACAACCAAGAATAAATATAACATTGTGAAAAGTACTTAAAATTGTAATTCTAGAGACAGCTAGAGTTCTTGTAGCGATTTTCTTTTACAATCCTTGAAGTCACGGTTGTTTGGGTTCTCCAGTTCTACGAATATTCTCTTGTTCGTGTTGAGTTAGTGGCACTTCTCTCCATCCCTTCGTGTTGTGGAATGTACTGTAGGGGACGAGACTTTGTGAACCTGTATATTTACATGCCATAATTAGTGCGTACTTATCTATATATGTATATATAAGGAACACTAATTTAGGCGACCGGTATTATCAGCAGCCGTGATGAGATATATAAAAAAAATTCGATGCCAGAAAAAATATAAACCAATATAGTTAATTAGAGCTTATCGGAGTATGAGTATTATCATTTGTGTAAGAAATATAGGAGGAGTCTGCGTAATGATGGGTGACTTGGTTCTCCGGAGGTGAGCATCGTCAGGACCACCACGCACTGCTGCTGCCCATGCTGCTACCCCTTCTTATCTACCATGGCTTGTTTTTTTTTTTTTTTTTTTTTTTTTTTTTTTACACAGGGTTTGACAAGGTTAAGGATCCCTAGCTATATTACAGGTTAAGGATTCCTAACTTTATTGGCAAGCTAAGAGCTGTTAGCTACATCAGCTCATTTGAAAGCATTTTTATTGTTATGAGACATACAAGTACGGAACAGGATGAAGTTGGAGCCATCTGTGGGCCAGCATTTTCATTTGATCAACTGACTTTATCTCGTTGACATCATTATGCTGTACGAATGTGTTCCATACTCGAGTCATCCTGGGTATGTATGATCTCAGATGGAGTGATGTTCTGGAGAAGGGTACAGCCAGAGTGAAGTTGCTGCTTTCTGCCCGTCTTGTGGCATAAAAGCTTGTTTCACGCTGTCCTCGAAGTGGATCCAAGTGTGGTATTTTGACAATATTGGCCTTGTACATAACAGTAAGGCCACCCACATCCCTCCTATGTTGAAGGCTCTGCTGAAATGACAGATCTATCCAGGATGGGTCCAGGCGAGAGATGAGACGTCTTGCTCTGTTCTCTACTCTGTCAAGCAGTCGCAGATGAGAGGGGGGCAGGCAAACCAAGAAAGTGGAGCATACTCAAGGTGTGAGCGTACTTGTGCCTCGTACAGGATCTTGCAACCCCTACTGTCAAGCAGATGCGAGATACGGCGAAGTGCTGTAAGCTTCCTGGCTGCCTTGTTTGCAAGATTTACAACATGGTTCTTCATGGTTAGTTTGGAGTCAAATTTCACCCCAAGGATATCAACTTCTTCTCCAGGTGCCAACATCCTCCCATTCATCCTTACGTAACCTTTATTCGGCGCATGTACACACCCTCATTTACAGGCTATCTCCCCCAAGCAGCGAACCAGGTTGCTAAGAGTTGATGATGGGGCCCCGTCGTTCAACTAGTGACCAGGTTCTAGCCAATAAGAAGATGGTTTTGGCAATCGCAGAGGTTATGTGGGTACCGCTCTCCTGTCTGCCCTGGTCATTCCCATTCTAGAGCTGGTTGAAGCACGGTCTGCTATCTTGTGGCTTCTATTTCTGCTTTGCTTACCGTGGAGTGCACTATACTTATCACTGTACATAGTGTACATATTGCTGTTCTAAATTGGTGAAGGATAATATAAGTCTAAACTTTTTCTACTGTGTTTATTTGCTCCCATTACACCCGGGGTAACAGGCCATTTGGAATCCTGGGTTGTAATACTGTACTAGGCAGTGCTGAAAGATGCGAGTTAGAGGTTCTGCTAGCTGGTCTGCACATCTTCTCAACAATCTTGGGCTCAACTTGTCTGGGCCCACAGCCTTTTCTCTATCTCTCTCTCTCTCTATCTCTCTCTATCTCTCTCTATCTCTCTCTATCTCTCTCTATCTCTATCTCTCTCTATCTCTCTCTATCTCTCTGTCTCCCCGTCTCCCTCTCCCCCCCTCTCTTTCACACACACACACACACACACACACACACACACACTTTGCACCGTCAGCCAGGCCTCTCTTTGTCATACTGAGTGATTTCAGTGTTCAGGTATATATTATGTATTTTTCTCACCTATGTTCCCAGTAGTGCAGATGTTTGTGAATGTGTGTACGTGGGCAGTGAATGGTGTGTCTGTTTACCAGTTCATCAGTCTCGCTTGTCTTGAAGTGGATCGTTAGAATACAGCAGTATTCCAGCCTGGAGACAACATTGACCTAGCAACCCTGGTCTTGAAAGTTCTAATTAACCCGCCTTTCATCGTTGATCCTCTGACCATGGGGGCGTTGAACCCCGGAAACGTCCTTCAGGTATCCATAATATTTACAAGTTGATGAGTAAGACGCATGCAACAAGAAGTTATTGAATAAGACACATGTGCAACACCTGGATATCTTTATTGATGCATCACTTCCGCTGGTTCCAACATAAGACTCCGTCCTCATGTCTCTATCAGATTAATAAAGCTGCTGTGGAGACGTGTCGTGTATCAGTAAAGATACCCAGGTGTTGCACCTCATGACAGTTCATGATCAACTGGTCTATAGCGCCTGTGTCAGACCCTGAACAAAAAGACTCACGAAATCGTAATGACACGATTGCAAACAAACCATACCACGGACGGGAATAGAACCACGCTAGCTGGAGATTCGTCTGTAAAAACTTGCATTTGTGGTCACAGTGGTGCCTATGCTAACCTTCCTATGGTGTAGAAATATACCTAGTTGGATGAATCTTATTGTGGCTAGCTGGTCCAGTGGCTAACGCGACGGTCTGGAGTTTTGAGACTCTGATCACGGGTTCTATTCCCGTCCGTGGTATGGCCTGAACAAAAAGAAGGGTTATAACAATGATCATAATTTTTAAAGAGGTGGACCGGTAAGCCAGTGGAAGGCCTCGGCCAGATGACCAAAAGCTCCAGCGGCGGGTTATCATCTGACTAAGACCCGCATCAGGAAACATTTGTCCTGTTTCCTGACCAACCTTACCTAACCTCAGACCGCGAGACTAGTAGCCTCAACAAGAGGTCTGGTCTGAGACCAGGGCATCGATCCTCAGTAACATCACCTGATATACAAGACGTAGCAGGAAAGATTATAGGACACATCCGGTGGTAAACACAGGAGAAATGTAGGGTCGAAGGAAAGGGTAAGTCTGCGTAGACAGGAAGGATATATAGAAGATGGGGAGGAGGAAGGAAGGAAAATTAGAAGACTGGTTAACACCTGGAGAGGTAAGCACACTAAGCTGCTTCATCTCCAGCAGTGAGAGTTCAAACTCTTTTATCACTGACTTGTGGGGGATCTGTACCCAACACACACACACACACACACACACACACACACACACACACACACACACACACACACACACACACACACACACACACACACACACACACACACGCATGCACATACAACAGGCCTAGTGTCTAATCGACATGTGCCTAGGACCAAATGGTAACTAACACACACACACATAAGCACAAGGCACTACAATGGATCAGGGAATACTTGTCAGGAAGGCAGCAGCGAGTCATGGTACTTGGCGAGGTGTCAGAGTGGGCACCTGTGACTAGCGGGGTCCCACAGGGGTCAGTCCTAGGACCAGTGCTGTTTCTGGTATTTGTGAACGACATGACGGAAGGAATAGACTCTGAGGTGTCCCTGTTTGCAGAAAACGTGAAGTTGATGAGAAGAATTCACTCGATCGAAGACCAGGCAGAACTACAAAGGGATCTGGACAGGCTGCAGACTTGGTCCAGCAATTGGCTCCTGGAGTTCAATCCCACCAAGTGCAAAGTCATGAAGATTGGGGAAGGGCAAAGAAGACCGCAGACGGAGTACAGTCTAGGGGGCCAGAGACTACAAACCTCACTCAAGGAAAAAGATCTTGGGGTGAGTATAACACCAGGCACATCTCCTGAAGCGCACATCAACCAAATAACTGCTGCAGCATATGGGCGCCTAGCAAACCTCAGAACAGCATTCCGACATCTTAATTAGGAATCATTCAGGACCCTGTACACCGTGTACGTTAGGCCCATATTGGAGTATGCGGCACCAGTTTGGAACCCACACCTAGCCAAGCACGTAAAGAAACTAGAGAAAGTGCAAAGGTTTGCAACAAGACTAGTCCCAGAGCTAAGAGGTATGTCCTACGAGGAGAGGTTAAGGGAAATCAACCTGACGACACTGGGGGACAGGAGAGATAGGGGGGACATGATAACGACATACAAAATACTGAGAGGAATTGACAAGGTGGACAAAGACAGGATGTTCCAGAGATTGGACACAGTAACAAGGGGACACAGTTGGAAGCTGAAGACACAGATGAATCACAGGGATGTTAGGAAGTATTTCTTCAGCCACAGAGTAGTCAGTAAGTGGAATAGTTTGGGAAGCGATGTAGTGGAGGCAGGATCCATACATAGCTTTAAGCAGAGGTATGATAAAGCTCACGGTTCAGAGAGAGTGACCTAGTAGCGACCAGTGAAGAGGCGGGGCCAGGAGCTCGGACTCAACCCCCGCAACCTCAACTAGGTGAGTACAATTAGGTGAGTACACACACACACACACACACACACACACACACACACACACACACACACACACACACACACACACACACACACAAAATAGTGTTACAATGATAGGTTAATATTTACTACCTTGTTTTACGAGGTGAGATGTGTTACCTGCCTCAGCATATATGAAAGGCTTCCTTATCAAGTGGACGTAAATATATGTTACCTTGAAGCAGTTTTCATACTATCTGGTAGAAAAATTTAATATAACATATTCCAGTAATGAATATATACCTTGGAATACTTTAAGTGCAATAATAAAAAACTTGTAGGTAGATTTAAATACGAATGTTTTGTTGTTGATAAGTATATGTCGAAATAAGGCATTTCAGTCTACCTCACAACCGAAGGGAATTTAATACCACCTTGTGTATACAGAATATCATTAAAATATTTATATTTATGAAACATAAGGACCTGGATGTAGTAACAACCAGCTATGGGCTAACGATTTCATGTAGTTAATTGACTTCATTAATGTTTCAATACTGTATGAAAATGTTCCAAACTAGAGTCATGCTCGGAAGGAATGGTCGCAGATAACGTGGTGTTTTGAAGGTTACAGCCAGGGTGTGGCCACTGTTTACGTAATACCCGTCTGAAGTGGATTTCTGGTGACAGAAGCTCGAGTCACAGAATAGTTCACAGATGTGTGTGTTGAGGCTGGAACTTAAAATAACTTTGTATCGCTGTATAACCCTGGTGGTCTAGCGCTTAGTTTTAATTATAATAATAATCAAAACAACATTCATTAGAGATTCGCTGTGGAGACCTGCTGAAAAGGTGAGACCTGTATGACGACGTAAGGGAGACCTGCTGAGAAGGTGAGACCTGTATGACGACGTAAGGGAGACCTGCTGAGAAGGTGAGACCTGTATGACGACGTAAGGGAGACCTGCTGAAAAGGTGAGACCTGTATGACGACGTAAGGGAGACCTGCTGAGAAGGTGAGACCTGTATGACGACGTAAGGGAGACCTGCTGAGAAGGTGAGACCTGTATGACGACGTAAGGGAGACCTGCTGAGAAGGTGAGACCTGTATGACGACGTAAGGGAGACCTGCTGAGAAGATGAGACCTGTATGACGACGTAAGGGAGACCTGCTGAGAAGGTGAGACCTGTATGACGACGTAAGGGAGACCTGCTGAAAAGGTGAGACCTGTATGACGACGTAAGGGAGACCTGCTGAGAAGGTGAGACCTGTATGACGACGTAAGGGAGACCTGCTGAAAAGGTGAGACCTGTATGACGACGTAAGGGAGACCTGCTGAGAAGGTGAGACCTGTATGACGACGTAAGGGAGACCTGCTGAAAAGGTGAGACCTGTATGACGACGTAAGGGAGACCTGCTGAGAAGGTGAGACCTGTATGACGACGTAAGGGAGACCTGCTGAGAAGGTGAGACCTGTATGACGACGTAAGGGAGACCTGCTGAGAAGGTGAGACCTGTATGACGACGTAAGGGAGACCTGCTGAGAAGATGAGACCTGTATGACGACGTAAGGGAGACCTGCTGAGAAGGTGAGACCTGTATGACGACGTAAGGGAGACCTGCTGAGAAGGTGAGACCTGTATGACGACGTAAGGGAGACCTGCTGAGAAGGCGAGACCTGTATGACGACGTAAGGGAGACCTGCTGAGAAGATGAGACCTGTATGACGACGTAAGGGAGACCTGCTGAGAAGGTGAGACCTGTATGACGACGTAAGGGAGACCTGCTGAGAAGGTGAGACCTGTATGACGACGTAAGGGAGACCTGCTGAGAAGATGAGACCTGTATGACGACGTAAGGGAGACCTGCTGAGAAGATGAGACCTGTATGACGACGTAAGGGAGACCTGCTGAGAAGATGAGACCTGTATGACGACGTAAGGGAGACCTGCTGAGAAGATGAGACCTGTATGACGACGTAAGGGAGACCTGCTGAGAAGATGAGACCTGTATGACGACGTAAGGGAGACCTGCTGAGAAGATGAGACCTGTATGACGACGTAAGGGAGACCTGCTGAGAAGATGAGACCTGTATGACGACGTAAGGGAGACCTGCTGAGAAGATGAGACCTGTATGACGACGTAAGGGAGACCTGCTGAGAAGATGAGACCTGTATGACGACGTAAGGGAGACCTGCTGAGAAGGTGAGACCTGTATGACGACGTAAGGGAGACCTGCTGAGAAGATGAGACCTGTATGACGACCTAAGGGAGACCTGCTGAGATGAGACCTGTATGACGACGTAAGGAAGACCTGCTGAGAAGATGAGACCTGTATGACGACGTAAGGGAGACCTGCTGAGAAGATGAGACCTGTATGACGACGTAAGGGAGACCTGCTGAGAAGGTGAGACCTGTATGACGACGTAAGGGAGACCTGCTGAGAAGATGAGACCTGTATGACGACGTAAGGGAGACCTGCTGAGAAGATGAGACCTGTATGACGACGTAAGGGAGACCTGCTGAGGTGAGACCTGTATGACGACGTAAGGGAGACCTGCTGAGAAGGTGAGACCTGTATGACGACGTAGGGGAGACCTGCTGAGAAGGTGAGACCTGTATGACGACGTAAGGGAGACCTGCTGAGAAGGTGAGACCTGTATGACGACGTAAGGGAGACCTGCTGAGAAGGTGAGACCTGTATGACGACGTAAGGGAGACCTGCTGAGGTGAGACCTGTATGACGACGTAAGGGAGACCTGCTGAGAAGGTGAGACCTGTATGACGACGTAAGGGAGACCTGCTGAGAAGGTGAGACCTGTATGACGACGTAAGGGAGACCTGCTGAGAAGGTGAGACCTGTATGACGACGTAAGGGAGACCTGCTGAGAAGGTGAGACCTGTATGACGACGTAAGGGAGACCTGCTGAGAAGGTGAGACCTGTATGACGACGTAAGGGAGACCTGCTGAGAAGGTGAGACCTGTATGACGACGTAAGGGAGACCTGCTGAGAAGATGAGACCTGTATGACGACGTAAGGGAGACCTGCTGAGAAGGTGAGACCTGTATGACGACGTAAGGGAGACCTGCTGAGAAGATGAGACCTGTATGACGACGTAAGGGAGACCTGCTGAGAAGATGAGACCTGTATGACGACGTAAGGGAGACCTGCTGAGAAGGTGAGACCTGTATGACGACGTAAGGGAGACCTGCTGAGAAGATGAGACCTGTATGACGACGTAAGGGAGACCTGCTGAGAAGATGAGACCTGTATGACGACGTAAGGGAGACCTGCTGAGAAGGTGAGACCTGTATGACGACGTAAGGGAGACCTGCTGAGAAGATGAGACCTGTATGACGACCTAAGGGAGACCTGCTGAGAAGATGAGACCTGTATGACGACGTAAGGGAGACCTGCTGAGAAGATGAGACCTGTATGACGACGTAAGGGAGACCTGCTGAGAAGATGAGACCTGTATGACGACGTAAGGGAGACCTGCTGAGAAGGTGAGACCTGTATGACGACGTAAGGGAGACCTGCTGAGAAGATGAGACCTGTATGACGACGTAAGGGAGACCTTCTGAGAAGATGAGACCTGTATGACGACGTAAGGGAGACCTGCTGAGAAGGTGAGACCTGTATGACGACGTAAGGGAGATCTGCTGAGAAGATGAGACCTGTATGACGACGTAAGGGAGACCTGCTGAGAAGATGAGACCTGTATGACGACGTAAGGGAGACCTGCTGAGAAGATGAGACCTGTATGACGACGTAAGGGAGACCTGCTGAGAAGGTGAGACCTGTATGACGACGTAAGGGAGACCTGCTGAGAAGATGAGACCTGTATGACGACGTAAGGGAGACCTGCTGAGAAGATGAGACCTGTATGACGACGTAAGGGAGACCTGCTGAGAAGGTGAGACCTGTATGACGACGTAAGGGAGACCTGCTGAGAAGATGAGACCTGTATGACGACGTAAGGGAGACCTGCTGAGAAGGTGAGACCTGTATGACGACGTAAGGGAGACCTGCTGAGAAGGTGAGACCTGTATGACGACGTAAGGGAGACCTGCTGAGAAGATGAGACCTGTATGACGACGTAAGGGAGACCTGCTGAGAAGATGAGACCTGTATGACGACGTAAGGGAGACCTGCTGAGAAGGTGAGACCTGTATGACGACGTAAGGGAGACCTGCTGAGAAGATGAGACCTGTATGACGACGTAAGGGAGACCTGCTGAGAAGGTGAGACCTGTATGACGACGTAAGGGAGACCTGCTGAGAAGGTGAGACCTGTATGACGACGTAAGGGAGACCTGCTGAGAAGGTGAGACCTACACGAGCCTTAGAATGTGCATGATCGCATAAGAGATACAGTGTTGTCAGTTTTATTTGTATTCCTCATTCTCAAGGAGTTGAGTAGCTTATTATATAAATGATTTTTGTACCAAGCCCCAGAATTGCATACACTGACAATTGCATGCACTCAGAATTACATACACTCAGAATTGCATACACTCAGAATTGCATACAATCAGAATTGCATACAATCAGAATTGCGTACACTCAGAATTGTATACACCTCAGATTTGCATAAACTGAGAACTGTTTATCAATATATGCACAATCTCGTTTTTCATGTCAGTTGTAACGTTTTTGCTCATCGTCATTTTTTAAAGGTGCCCCAATATATATATATATATATATATATATATATATATATATATATATATATATATATATATATATATATATATATATATATATATATTATAGGGAAGTACCACCTCTATGGCTGGAATGGGAACCCTCATCCTCAGAGAAGACAATAAACGTACCTCAGGGAAAACTCAAGGTTCTCCCTGGAGCTGTTTGAATATTTTCTTCTCCTACCACCCCTATATTGGATATTCTTTGTGAACATTTATTAATAAATAGAATACATTTACAGAAAAACATAAACATGAATACAATGACACAATGTATCAAAGATTATGAATTTCCTCCAGCTCCTCCGAAGCCGGATGCAAGCCAAGTATGCAGCAAGCATTTCCCCTCTGGATGGCTACGCTGAGGCGCTGGAACATGAAAGTGGCTGCCCTTGGGTCCCTGGTGGTATCGATGAGTCTGGAACCCAATTCTTTAAGGAAACGTGTGGCATTTTTTCCCCCATGATCCCAAGGTCTCTGATCCCACTGGGGCAAATTAATACTGTTGGCTTATGTCCCTGTACTTGCTGATCTTGTACTCCTCCCTGTGGTCAGCAGCTCCTCCCTGTCGCCCCACACTGTGATGGATATAGGTGTCAGCCAGTGTGGACACACAGGTATAGTCCCATGCTAAGAGCTTGCCATTCTTCTAAGGGTAGATGGTGATCCCGTCGGGGTGGTTTGCTGGGTTGTGGGTATTGTTGGCTGCTAGTGATTGGGGCTCCCTCTCGGCTGGGCATCCAGCTGTAGCAAGGGTTCTCTTAATGATATCGTTGACCTCATTGTGTCTTGCATGCCAGCCCTTGGTTTTGGAACAGTTAAGACCATGTAGACCGTATTGGTCTGCTTGCGCTTTGTCGCAAATACACATATTCCCTGTGAATTGGGGCAGCAAGGCGCAGAGCCACTGCAATACGGAGGGTCTTAGGGTCGAGTCGCGTTCCCATTGCCGATATGGGAACTGTTTGGAGGAAGCCCCCGGAGTGAGGTGCGCTCACAGCCTGGAGACGGGCAATCCCCCTATCTGATGTTGCAGCCCTGAGCATGTTGGCAAGCACCTTTTCAGCGATCGGGCCATCCCAGCTTGACTGTGAGCCAGTGCTTCACTAGGGTTTAGTGCTGGAGCAGCAAGAGTCTCCCATTCAGTGATGGCACTGGCATAGCTAGGGTCTTCTATTCCTGCTGAGTCACTGAGGATATCAGGAAGAATTTGTCTTATCAATTCGTTTGATGCTATGGAAGAGGATAGGAAAGCTGGTAGAGCAATCTATGGCAGGCCAGGGTTCGACCCCACGACACATTGTCCCACCTCAAGAGACAACACAACGTACGTGCCACCTAATCCACTCTGCATCGATCCTACAAGGACACTCGTGGCAGTGGATGTTCAAGGATTAATCCTTAAGCATCCATATATATATATATATATCTATATATATATATATATATATATATATATATATATATATATATATATATATATATTAACAAGTCGGCCGTCTCCCACCGAGGCAAGTTGACCCAAACAGAAAATCCCCAAAAAGAAAATACTTTCATCACCATTCAACACTTTCACCTCACACATAATCACTGTTTTTGCAGAGGTGCTCAGAATACAACAGTTTAAAAGCATATATGTATAAAGATACACAACATATCCTTCCAAACTGTCAATATCCCAAACCCCTCCTTTAAAGTGCAGGCATTGTACTTCCCATTTTCAGGAGTGAATCCCTTCACTAAATAATACCCTGCTCACACTCCAACAGCTCGTCATGTCCCAAATACCATTCGTCTCCATTCACTCCTATCTAACACGCTCACACATGCTTGCTGGAAGTCCAAGCCCCTCGCCCACAAAACCTCCTTTACCCCCTCCAACCTTTTCGAGGACGACCCCTACCCCGCCTCCCTTTCCTACAAATTTATACGCTCTCCATGGCATTCTACTTTGATCCATTCTCTCTAAATGACCAAACCATCTCAACAACCCCTCTTCAGCCCTCTGACTAATACTTTTATTAACTCCACACCTTCTCCTAATTTCCACACTCCGAATTTTCTGCATAATATTCACACCACACATTGCCCTTAGACAGGACATCTCCACTGCCTCCAACCGCCTCCTCGCTGCAGCATTTACAACCCAAGCGTTACACCCATATAAGAGTGTTCGTACTACTATACTTTCATACATTCCCTTCTTCGCCTCCATAGATAACATTTTTTTCTACACATATACCTCAACGCACCACTCACCTTTTTTCCTTCATCAATTCTATGATTAACCTCATCCTTCATAAATCCATCCGCTGACACGTCAACTCCCAAATATCTGAAAACATTCACTTCTTCCAACAGACCCCTGGCAGTCTTCAAGCTGGCACTGGACAAGCACCTAAAGGCAGTTCCTGATCAGCCGGGCTGTGGCTCGTACGTTGGTTTGCGTGCAGCCAGCAGCAACAGCCTGGTTGATCAGGCGCTGATCCACCAGGAGGCCTGGTCACAGACCGGGCCGCGGGGGCGTTGACCCCCGAAACTCTCTCCAGGTAAACTCCAGGTTCCATACTCCTCCTCCCCAATTTGATATCCTGTTTTTGTTTATCTAAATCATTTGATACCCTCTTCACCTTACTCTTTTCTATATTCACTTTCAACTTTCTACCTTTACACACACTCCCAAACTCGTCTACTAACCATTGCAATTTTTCTTTAGAATCTCCCATAAGCACTGTATCGTCAGCAAAAAGTAACTGTGTCAATTCCCATTTTGTATTTGATTCCCCACAATTTAATCCCACCCCTCTCCCGAACACCCTAGCATTTACTTCTTTTACAACTCCATCTTAAATATATTAAACAACCATGGTGACATTACACATCCCTGTCTAAGACCTACTTTTACAGGGAAGTAGTCTCCCTCTCTTCTACACACTCTAACCTGAGCCTCACTATCCTCATAAAAGCTCTTTACAGCATTTAGTAACTTACCACCTATTCCATATACTTGTAACATCTGCCACATTGCTCCCCTATCCGCTCTATCATATGCCTTTTCTAAATCCATAAATGCAATAAAAACTTCCCTACCTTTATCTAAATACTGTTCACATATATGCTTCAATGTAAACACTTGATCCACACATCCCCTACCCACTCTAAACCCTCCTTGCTCAACTGCAATCCTACATTCTGTCTTACCTCTAATTCTTTCAATAATAACCCTACCGTGCACTTTTCCTGGTATACTCAGTAAACTTATTCCTTTATAATTTTTACAATCTCTTTTGTCCCCCTTCCCTTTATATAAAGGGACTATACACGCTCTCTGCGAATCCCTAGGCACCTTCCCCTCTTCCATACATTTATTAAACAAAAGTACCAACCACTCCAACACTATATCCCCCCCTGCTTTTAAAATTTCTGTCATGATCCCATCAATTCCAGCTGCTTTACCCCCTTTCATTCTATGTAATGCCTCACGCACCTCCACCACACTTACATTCTGCTCTTCTTCACTCCTACAGGAAGGTATACCTCCCTGCCCAGTGCATGAAATTACTACCTCCCTTTCTTCGTCGACATTTAAAAGTTCCTCAAAATATTTTCGCCATCTACCCAATACCTCCATCTCCCCATCTACTAACTCTCCTACTCTGTTTTTAACTGACATATCCATTCGTTCCCTAAGCTTTCTTAACTTAACTCGCTCCAAAAAATTTTCTTATTTACATTAAAATTTCTTGACAGTGCCTCTCTCACCCTATCATCTGCTCTCCTTTTGCACTCTCTCACCACTCTCTTCACTTTTCTTTTACTCTCCATATACTCTAGTCTTCTTATAACACTTCTGCTTCGTAAAAACCTCTCATAAGTTACTTTTTTCTCTTTTATCTCACCGTTTACTTCATCATTCCACCAATCACTCCTCTTTCCTCCTGCACCCACCCTCCTATAACCACAAACTTCTGCCCCACATTCTAATACTGCATAGTTAAAACTATTCCAACACTCTTCAACATCCCCACTACTCATACTTGCACCAGCCCATTTTTCTGCCAATAGTTGCTTATATTTCACCCGAACTTCCTCCTCCCTTAGTTTATACACTTTCACCTCCCTCTTACTTGTTGTCATTTTCCTCTTGTCCCATCTACCTCTTACTCTAACCATAGCTACAACTAAATAATAGTTTCACTGAAAGCCAGGACATCGAGCTTCTTCTCATTCATAACATCCACAATCATCTCTTTCTTATCTGCACAACATCCACGCGCATTCAGACATCCCACTTTGACAAATATATATATATATATATATATATATATATATATATATATATATATATATATATATATATATATATATATATATATATATACATACATACGAGCAAAAACGTTACAACTGACATTAAAAACGAGACTGTGGATATATTGATAATCAGTTCTGAGTTCATGCAGATCTGAGGTGTATACAGTACCGAGTGTATGCAATTCTGATTGTATACACCTTATTGTATGAATGGCCAAGAAGAGCTCAGTTATATTATAATAATACTGACAACTTTATCTTCTCTCTCTGATGTTATCATTTGAGTTATCAGACTTTGATGCTAGTATACGATAATTATAATTATTTTTTTAAACCATAGATATCCGGTATTATCGATTTATTTTTTTAGGTTCGTTATCCATGTGGGATCAAGGTATTTTATTTGCTTTATTATTTATTTAATTATCCAGTACAACTTTTTATATATAAATTATTTTTAGTATTAGTCACAATCTGATTATATGTTGACCTTTCGAAAGTGTACTCACCTAGTTGAGGTTGCAGGGGTCGAGTCCAAGCTCCTGGCCCCCGCCTCTTCACTGGTCGCCACTAGCTCACTCTCCCTGAACCATGAGCTTTATCGTACCTCTGCTTAAAGCTATGTATGGATCCTGCCTCCACTACATCTCTTCCCAAACTATTCCACTTCCTGACTACTCTGTAGCTGAAGAAATACTTCCTAACATCCCTGTGATTCATCTGTGTCTTCAGCTTCCAACTGTGTCCCCTTGTTGCTGTGTCCAGTCTCTGGAACATCTTGTCTTTGTCCACCTTGTGTGTGTGTGCGTGTGTGTGTGTGTGTGTGTGTGTACTCACCTAGTTGTGGTTGCAGGGGTCGAGTCACAGCTCCTGCTCCGCCTCTTCACTGGCCGCTTCTAGGTCACTCTTCCTGCTCCACGAGCTTTATTATACCTCTTCTTAAAGCAATGTATGGATCCTGCCTCCACTACATCACTTCCCGGACTATTCCACTTCCTGACAACTCTGTGACTGAAGAAATACTTCTTAACATCCCTGTGATTCAACTAAGTCTTCAGCTTCCAACTGTGACCACTTGTTGCTGTGTCCCATCTCTGGAATATCCTGTCTCTGTCCACCTTGTCGATTCCTCTCAGTAATTTATGTCGTTATCATGTTCTCCCTATCTCTCCTGTCCTGCAGTGCCGTCAGGTCGATTTCCCTTTACCTCTCCTCGTAGGACATGCCCCATAGCTCTGGGACTAATCTTTTTGTAAACCTTTGCACTTTCTCTAGCTTCCTTACGTGCTGTATATTCCAATATAGGCGTAACGTCCACAGTGTACAGGTTCCCGAACGATTCCTTGTTGAGATGTTGGAATGCTGTTCTTAGGTTTGCTAGGCGCCTGTATGCTGCAGCAGTTATTTGGTTGATATGCGCCTCAGGTATTATACTCACCCCAAGATCTTTTTCCTTGAGTGAGGTTTGTAGTCTCTGGCCCCCTAGACTGAACTTTGTCTGCGGTCTTCTTTGCCCTTCCCCAAGATTCATGACTTTGCACTTGGTGGGATTGAACTCCAAGAGCCAGTTGCTGGACCAGGCCTGCAGTCTGTCCAGATCCCTTCGTAGTTCTGCCTGGTCTTCGTCCGATTGAATTCCTCTCATCAGCTTCACATCATCTGCAAACAGGGACACTTCTCAGTCTATTCCTTCCGTCATGTCGTTCACAAATACCAGAAACAGCACCGGTCCTAGGACTGACCCCTGTGGAACCCCGCTAGTCACAGGCGCCCACTCTGATGCCACGCTACGTACCATGACTCGCTGTTATCTTCCTGACAGGTATTCCCTGGTCCATTGCAGTGCCTTCCCTGTTATCCCTGCCTGGTCCTCCAACTTTTGCACTAATCTCTTGTGTAGAACTGTGTCAAACGCCTTCTTACAGTCCAAGAAAACGCAATCTATCCACCCCTCTCTTGTCTTACTGATGTTACCTTGTCATAGAACTCCAGTAGGTTTGTGACAACGGATTTCCCACCCCTGAAATCGTGCTGGCTGTCGTTGATAAGCTCATTCCTTTCTAGGTGTTCCACTACTCTTCTGATAATCTTCTCCATGACTTTGCATACTATACATGTCAGTGGCACTGGTCTGTAGTTTAATACTTCGTGTCTGTTTCCTGTTTTAAAAATTGCTACTACATTTGCTATCTCCCATACTTTATGTAGTCGTCCTGTTTCGATAGATGTGTTGAAGATTGTTGTTAGTGGTAAACAAAGTGCCTTTGCTCCCTCTCTCAGGACCCATGGAGAGATGTTATCCGGCCCCATCGCCTTTGAGGTATGTAGCTCTCTTAGCAGTCTCTTCTTCCTCGGTTGTATGTATTGTGTCTAACAGATGATGGTGTACCCCATCTCTGTCTTTCTGGAGTCCCTTATGTGTCTTCTGTGAACACTTCTTTGAATCTCATGCTGAGCTCCTCACATCCTTCACAGTCGTTTCTTGTTATCTCTTCTCCTTCCTCACCCTGATTACTTGGTCCTTGACTGTTGTTTTCCTCCTGATGTGGCTGTACAACAGCTTCGGGTCAGATTTGGCTTTCGCTGCTGTATCATTCTCATATTGTCGTTGGGCCTCCCTACTTACCCTTACATATTCATTTCTGGCTCTACGACTGCTCTCCATATTCCCCACGGTTCTTTGCCTTCTATACTTTTTCCATTCACTAGCACACTTGGTTCTGGCCTCTCTGCACCTTTGGGTGAACCAAGGGCTCATCCTGGCTTTCTCTTTATTTCTGTTACCCTTTGGTACAAACCTCTCCTCAGCTTCCTTGTATATCGTTGCTACATATTTCACCACCTCGTTTACTGACTTCCCTGCCAATTCTCTGTCCCAGTGAAGCCCATGCAGAAAATTCTTCATGCCTGTGTAGTCCCCTCTCTTGTAGTTTGGTTTCATTCGTCCTGCCCTTCCTGCTTCCCTCTCCACTTGTAACTCTACTATGTATTCGAAGCTGAGAACCACATGATCATTGGTCTCAAGGGGGCTTTCATATGTGATGTTCTGAGTATCTGGACTACTCAAGGTGAATACTAGGTCCAGTCGTGCTGGTTCATCCTCTCCTCTCTCCCTGGTAGTGTCCCTTACGTGTTGGTACATGAGGTTTTCCAGCACCACCTCCAACATCTTAGCCCTCCACGTTTCTGGGCCCCCATGTGGCTCCAGGTTCTCCCAGTCGATTTCCTTGTGATTGAACATAAGTCACCCATAATCAGCAGCTTTGCCCTGATCGCATGAACCCTTCTGGCCACTTCAGCCAGTGTGTCAACCATTGCTCTGTTACTCTCATCATACTCTTTCCTTAGCCTCCTGCTGTCCTGTGGTGCGTTATACATCACTGCAATTACCACCTTGGGACCTCCAGACTGAAGTGTTCTTATTATGCAGTCCTTTGCTTCTCTGTCTCCTCTCTCCAGCTCATCAAAACCCCATTGGTTTTTGATGAGCAGTGCCACTCCTCCACCCTCTCTGTTCCCTGTCTTTCCTCAGGATCTGATATCCCATTCAAAAGATGGCATATGTTATTCCTGTGAGCTTGGTTTCTGTGAGAGCTATGATGTCCGGTGATGCCTCTATGACTCTTTTGCACCACTCCTCCCACTTATTCATTATTCCATTAGCACTGGCGTACCATACCTTCAGTTTCCTCTCGAACACTGTTCTGGGGGGTCTGTGAGGGTGGGGAACCTGGCAGTGTGCTGTGAGATTCTACAGCTTAGTGTGGGGTGGGGGCTGTAGGTGTGAATTATGGTTTGTGTTGGAACAGTATGTTTGGTTATGGGGTTCTGGGGGTGGTTTTGTGTGTGTACTTGCGCTTGTTCTGCTCTGCTCTGGTTGTCCTCTGCCGACTCTGTCCTTGTCTCTCTTCCTATCCCTTTTCGTTTCTGTGTCCTCTCCCTCAGCTACTGTAGTTTTGTTCATGTTCTATCTTGGTCTAGGAACACCCTCTTGAATGTTGACGATTCCTTTAGCCGTGATTTCTCTTGCAGGATCCTGTTGTGCACTATTTCTGTCTTGAAAATCAGTTTGGCCATCCGATTTCTTGCCTTCAAGTACCCCCCATCCCTATTCTCTGAAAATTTACTATCTCAGTCATATCCTCCTCACCTATTTCTCTGATGATGTTTTCAACCTCCTGTTTTTCTTCCTGCCGTCTTTCATTGTGTGTCCTCCCCTCGCTCTCCTGAAGCCCATGAACAAACACTGACTTCTTCCTCTCCTCCTCCCATTTCCTTTCCTTCTGTCTATCTCTGGGTCCTGTTTGTACATGGCGATTTTCTCCATTATTTTTCCCCTGTATCTCTTGGTGGCATGGTCGTGCCTCTGCCTGGGGCCTGTTCCCCTTTCCACCTTCTCCCCCCTCCCTTACTCCCAACATCTCTCCCCCTTCATTCCTCGGCCCTGCTTGGTGGACTGATAGGGCCTTAGCGTAAGTCATGTCTCTTGTCTGTGTGTGTTAGTTACCACTCTGTCAAAGGCATTTTTCAGTAAGACACTTGGTTAGTTCGGTGTTTGTTTGTGTTCTTACCTACTTGTGGTTGCAGGGGTCGAGTCATAGCTCCTGGCCCTGCCTGCTCAGTGGTCGCCATTGGATCCACTCTCCCTTCTCCATGTGTATGTGTGTGGTATATTGTAGCGTGTGTATGTGTCTGTACGAATTCGTAGCTACAGAGTTCAAGTCCCTGCTTCTCGGCCCTGCCTCTTAACTCTCCTCTTGCCGGATTTAATTTAATTCTAGCCACGTTGGACCCTGTCATACCTATTCATAGTACTTTGTATGGATTCATCGTCGTCAAGGTCATTCTGCCTCCTGACCACCATTAGGCTGAAAATGTACTTCGTGGCTGATCTGCATCTTTAACTTTTAACTGTACCCTTGTGCACCTCTTTCCCGCCTCTCAGTGCATACTTGAGCATTTTTAATGTTATCATGTCTTCCCTGGTTCTTCTGTAAGCTAATGTCAGATTCAGTTCCTATAGTCTCTCTTTACAGTCCATTCCCAAACTCTCTCTGTCTCTCTCACTCTCTCTCTCTCACTCACTCTCTCTCTCTCTCTCTCTCTCTCTCTCTCTCTCTCTCTCTCTCTCTCTCTCTCTCTCTCTCTCTCTCTCTCTCTCTTTCTCTCTCTCTCTGTCATTTACACCAGGGTTTATACAGGGTTAGATTAGTTCCTACCTTTTATAATCTAAGAGCTATTACCTACCTCACCTTAGAGTGAAGTTGGAGCCAGCTGTGAGCCAGCTATTTCATTTGGTCAGCTGACTTTATCTCATCAGTGTTATATGGTGAAGGAACATGTCCCATGAATGGTCTCAAATGAAGTGAAGCTTTTGAGAGGGCTACTGCTAGAGTGCAGGTGCTGTTTGCTGCACATCTTATGTTTTCTCGCTGTCTGCGAAGTAGAGCCAAGTGTGGTACCTTGACAATATTGGTCTAGTACATAACAGTAAGACCATTTAAATCTCTCCTGTACTGAAGGCTCTGCTGAAATGACAGATATATTCAGGGTGGGTCCAGCGGACCCACCCTGAATATATCTGTCGGAGGGCATGCAGTTCAAGAAAGTGGAGCATACTCAAGGCATGAACGCACTTGTGCTTCGTACAGTCTTGGAGCCTATGCTATCGATCATTTATTAGATACATCATAGTGTTGTTAGCTTCTTAGTTGCCATGCAAGATTTACGGCATAGTTCTTCACAGACAGTTTGGAATCAAATTTCACCCCTAGGACATTCACCGCATCCCAGGATTCCAACTCTCTCTCTCTCTCTCTCTCTCTCTCTCTCTCTCTCTCTCTCTCTCTCTCTCTCTCTCTCTCTCTCCTCCTCCTCCTCCTCCTCCTCGTCCTCGTCCTCGTCCTCCTCCTCCTCGTCCTCCCTCTCCCATTGCTAATAGCGCTGGCCTCAAGCACAGTGATCGTGTATGATATATCACAAGATTTAAAACACAATTGCATATACTGTGTATTATTATCTGTAGTGACCTAGTATTCTCACCTGGGTAAGTATGCCTTCAAGCTTACCAGCTCACTCGAGCGTCTGATGTCCTTCAGAAGCAAAACTTTTGAAGCCCCACTGTACACTTTCAGGTCAATTAGGTATTCTCAGATAATATTCCCACAAGGGAGGTTCCTTGACGCTGGTGAGGGGCTCTTGATCTAGGGAACTGGATCTGTGCTACAGGTCCCTGAATTGAGCCAGAATACCGTCCAATTCCCCTCCCCCTACAGGCGATGTATAATCCCTACAGGTTTAGCGCTCCCCCGTGATTATAATCTCAGATAATATGTTTTTAAATATAGTCCTAGTTCGGTATACACTCTAGGGTTCTACTGTCAGCTTCATAGCATAATTTATCATACTTCAAGCTTTCAATATAAAGTTACACCGCTTCCTTACATATTTCAGCATACATCATGCAGGTCACCTACTGAGCGTAGGTATGATGTATGAATACCTGCAATCTATTTACATAGTTAATTGAACACATTTGTAGTATTTGAATATTTAAGTTACACTGAGATTTGAAAAATAAATAACACACACACACACACACACACACACACACACACACACACACACACACACACACACACACACACACATACATACACACACACTGGCATGTATAGTATGCAAAGTCATGGAGAAGATTATCAGAAGATGAGTGGTGGAGCACAAAAAAAGGAATGAGCTTATCAACGACAACCAGCACGGTTTCAGAGATGGAAAATCCCTTGTCACAAGCCTACTGGAGTTCTATGACAGGGTGACGGCAGTAAGACAATAGAGAGATGGGTGGTTATACTGTGTTTTCTTAGACTGTAAGAAGGTTTTTGACACAGTTCCACACAAGAGATTAGTGAAAAATGTGGAGGACCAGTCAGGTATAAAAGGGAAGGCACTGTAATGGATCAGAGAATACCTAACGAGAAGATAGCGAATCATAGTACGTGGTGAGGTGTCAGAATGGGCGCCTGTGATGAGCGGGGTTCCACAGGGGTCAGTCCAAGGACCATTGCTCTTTCTAATAAATGTGAAGTGTCCCTGTTTGTAGACGATGTGAACTAATGAGAATTCAGTCGGAGGAGGACCAGGCAGAATTACAAAGGGATCTGGACAAGCTGCAGGCCTAATCCAGAAACTGGCTCCTGGAGTTCAACCCCACCAGATTTAAAGTCATGAAGATTGGGGAAGGGCGAAGAAAACAGCAAAAAGAGTACAGTCTAGGGGTTAAAGACTACAAACCTTACTCGAGGAAAAGAATCTTGGGGTGAGTATAATATCGAACACATCTGAGACACACATCAACCAAATAACTGCTGTAGCATATGGGCCCCTAGCAAACCTAAGAATAGCATTCCAACATCTCAGTAAGGAATTGTTCAGGACCCTGTACACTGTGTACGTCAGGCCCATATTGGAGTATGCAGCACCAGTTTGGAACCCACACCTAGCCAAGCACATCAGAAAATTAGAGGAAGTGCAAAGGTTTGCAACGAGACAAGTCCCGGAGCTAAGGGGCATGTCGTACGAGGAGAGGTTAAGGGAAATCGACCTGACGACACTGGAAGACAGAAGAGATGGGGGGATATGACAACGACATAAAATACTGAGAGGAATCGACAAGGTGGACAGCGGATGTTCCAGAGATGGGACACAGCAACAAGGGGTCACAGTTAGAAGTTAAAGACTCAGATGAGTCACAGGGATGTTAGGAAGTATTTCTTCAGTCATAGAGTTGTCAGGAAGTGTAATAATCTGGAAAGTGATGCAGTGGAGGCAGGTATCGTACAAAGCTTTAGTAAGAGGTATGATAAAGCTCATGGAGCAGGGAGAGTGACCTAGTAGCGACCAGTGAAGAGGCGGGGGCCAGGAGCTGTGACTCTACCCCTGCAACCACAGTGAGGTGAGTACGCACACGGCCAGGAGCTACGACTCGATGCCTGCATCCCTAAATAGGCGAGTACACACACACACGAGGCCAGGAGCCGTGAATCGATTCCTGCAACCAACAATAGGTTAGTACACATATACACACTACACACACAAGCGTACACAAAGGCCAGTGCGTAAACCACTGGGCCAGCCGGCTACAATAAGATTCATCCAAATAGGTATATTTATACACCAAACTCACATGTCTCTGAAACAAATTTCAGTATTTCTTTATAACATTTCTCTGTTATTATGTACGTTACGTAAATCAACGACTTTCCCCTACCCCTCACTACACATGAGTTCTATGCAGGAGCAGACGGAGAGTCGAGCCTTCAGCACTGTGTTGAATGATGCAAACGGATTTACGCCTCACATAGAGCACATAATTCATCAGTACTACCGCCCCAGCAAACTCCAAATGATTCAGCATGCCTCCAAGCGCACATCCTTTCCCCAGTCACATGATTCATGAGCTCGGCGGCCACCGCGTAAATCTTCTCAGGCATGATTCAGTGCCCCTTCAGGCATACACAAGATTCAGCACCTAGAGTCGTCCATCTCACAGGTGTCCAGATTGAAACCTAAAGTTAGCAATCTCTCTCTCTCTCTCTCTCTCTCTCTCTCTCTCTCTCTCTCTCTCTCTCTCTCTCTCTCTCTCTCTCTCTCTCTCTCTCTCTCTCTCTCTCTCCCTCTCTCTCTCTTCCTCTCTCCCCCAGCATTACCACATCACAGCTTTCACAGCACTGAACAAAACAGTGGTAGATATTAGAGAAATTATTTTGGGTTAAGTCCAAAAACACCTGAGCAACCAATGACATGTTTTATTGTGGCTACGTTTCGCTCTCCTGGAGCTTTGTCAGGGTATGTGATGAGGTTCACACGAGCTTGTTTATGCTGGTGAGTCGTGCAGGTGCAAGACTCGGTATTAAGGATCACGAGGAGGTGACCAGGAGACTCCAGTACGTGCTCTCGCCTATTCGTAACAACGAATGGCGTTCTCGCCTATTTATACTCCATTTTTTTTTTTTTTGAACCTGCTTGTTCTCACCAATATGTATTCAAATCTATACTCACCCATTTGTACTCATCCACTTGTACTCGTTTATTTTTTGTATCCCATTTACTCTCACCATGACTCACGAAATCGTAATGATACAATTGCAAACAAACCATACTACGGGTGGGGTTTGAACCCGCGGTCAGTGAGTCTCAAAACTCGGTCTGGAGTTTTGAGACTCTGACCGCGGGTTCAAACCCCACCCGTAGTATGGTTTGCTCTCACTATTTTGATCATTCTACAAAACTGTTATAAGTTACGTAAAAGATATTTACCAGGTATAATGTAGTTATATAACAGGAAAGAAGTAGATATATAGCAGACATGTCAATGTTATATTGTAGATATGTAGTAGTCATATAGCAGATATTAACTAGTTATATTGCAGATATGAAGTAGTTATAATGCAGGTATATAGTTCTAGTTATTATTTTCCTACTTAGATGATCGTGACCCTGATCACTAACAAGCCCCGAGGGTCCGTTTTCATGTATATTCTTAAAGCTGTGTATGGAGTCCTGAGTCTGTTGCTTTTTCAATCAGGTCGTTCCACTTCTTGGGCACCTTGAAACTGAAGAAATATTTCTTGGTTCCCTGTAGCCTTTCTGTGTCCCTGTTTACTTGTTTATGGGTCTCCACTCCTGTAAGTGTATTGTATGTTGTAGTCGTGTCTCCTCTAGGCCTTCTACTCTGAAATCATCTAATTTTAACTTTATTTCCTCGTAGATCATTACTCTAAGTTCCGGAACTAGACTCGTTGCAAACCTCTGATGAAACATGTCAAACCTCTGATGAAATATGTTAAACCTCTGATGAAATATATCTAAATAGCTGACGAGACAACATGCCATAACCTCTGATACAGTGTGGAAAATCTCTGATAAAACATGTTAAACCTGTGAAAACACTTGTCAAACCTTTCAAAACACTTGTCAAAAATGTGAAAACACTTTTCAAACATGCAAAAACACTTGTCAAACCTTTCAAAACACTTGTCAAACCTGTGAAAATACTTGTCAAACTTGTGAAAACACTTGTCAAACTTGTGAAAACACTTGTCAAACCTGTGAAAACACTTGCCAAACCTGTGAAAACACTTGTCAAACCTTTGAAAACACTTGTCAAACCTGTGAAAACACATGACAAACCTGTGAAAACACTTGTCAAACCTATGATAAAACGTGTCAACAACTAAAGTTATTTTTGTATTTATTTTATCAAGCGAGGGTTCCATGAATGTGGTTCATACTTCAAGATTGTGGCATACATAGCTTTAGGATTTCGCGTGTCTGAGGTTGCTGAGTGATAGTCCAAGGTTCGTAAGTCACACATTTCCTATAGAAATTTAGCTAGGTTGTTTTGCTTCTCTGGCTACATGCTTAGTACTTTTCACATTCCTTGGCCATCCCTGAGTGAGGTTAACCTCTGTCCACTATTACAAAGACAGGTGTAGTCTAGTGGCCTACACACCTGGTTGTAGCACGATAACGAAGGCAGAAACGAGGAACGAGCAAAAAGGCAGCAGAGTAAATACATATAATGCCTTCACCAAATAACAAGTAGTGTATGTACAATATATACAAATATGTACAGTAAGGCAGTGCAAGCAAGAGACATTGAGAACCGTCTTCGACCAGGCTTGGAGGTAAGTCTGCCACTTTTGATTCACAAGTGTCCCACATCGCTTCACAACTTTGGCGGACTTCCTT
>NC_091348.1:7958196-7960397 GCF_038502225.1 Cherax quadricarinatus
GTGCGAGGGGCTTGGACTTCCAGCAGGCATGCGTGAGCGTGTTTGATAGGAGTGAATGGAGACAAATGGTTTTTAATACTTGACGTGCTGTTGGAGTGTGAGCAAAGTAACATTTATGAAGGGATTCAGGGAAACCGGCAGGCCGGACTTGAGTCCTGGAGATGGGAAGTACAGTGCCTGCACTCTGAAGGAGGGGTGTTAATGTTGCAGTTTAAAAACTGTAGTGTAAAGCACCCTTCTGGCAAGACAGTGATGGAGTGAATGATGGTGAAAGTTTTTCTTTTTCGGGCCACCCTGCCTTGGTCGGAATCGGCCGGTGTGATAATAAAAAAAAAAAAAAAAAAACGTTTAGAGATTTATGTTAATGTAAAAGTTAATAATTTTGGACCAATCCTTATTATAACAAGCGCAATTTAATTTAGCCTAATCCAACTAAATATAATTTAGATAAGTTTACAGTAATTTAATAAAGAAACACAATGAAATAATTTTTTCGTTAGGTTCAGTATGATTTTTGCGAAATTATTGCATACACAAATTTTCACCTACATTATTCGGCAAGAAGTGTGTTGCTACTTAAGCCAAAATCGTAAATTTTACCTATTCAGCGCTGTATATCCCTTGTGGCTTAGCGCTTCTTCTTTTTGATTATAATAATACCTATTCAGCACGACGTATATATATGCCGACATATATATATATATATATATAGATATATATTATATATATAGATATATATATATATATATATATATATATATATATATATATATATATATATATATAGCAAGACAGTCGTCAAGAATTCCGTCACCTTCGATATGTAAAAAGCTGAACATTCTAAATATTGACATCTGGCAACTGTCAAGGTATTTTTTCCATACATTAGAGAACGGGACCACAGCGACTCATTTAGAGGACGACAGTCACATAGGTTTTTCCAAAAGGTTCTTAGAGACTGGTCTAACCAGCATTTAATACAATCCATCGGATTACTATAGGAGTCCTATTTTAGGCTATGGACTTAAGCATCCACTATAAACGAATCTAATTTGAATAAGCCGCCACTATTATTATGTAATGTGTATTGTGTTTTATGATGGCTGATTCGTCCATCCAAGCGGTTCCGAGAAATTTGTCAAGTTATTATAGACTCTAATGTGGCTGAAAATGGCATTGGAGTCTTGGGAAGTCCGTATCGAATATTTATGTTGTGATATACTAACATTTAGAGATTTTCCAGTCTGTCCCACATACTGGCACACATTGTGGAGAAATTTTCTCCTAAGAAGGGGGTTTGGGGCCCCCTTCAGCCCTTTTCAGCCATTTTCAGACCTGAGGGGCCCAGCCCTCTCAGAAAGAGCAATGGTGTCTTGCTTCTGCAACAACACTTTTAATTGGAAGCATATGACTGTGTGTGTCATGATCACACTACGTCTTTGCAAGAGACCAGTGTTGCAACCAATGTGAGTTAACGAGAGTAATTAAAGGTGAAAGAAAGGTGAAGGAAATCTCCTACCTCACTTTATTCACATGTGGGACAATAATGAACTCTCAGTGATCAAGACATTTCAAGAAATCAAGCATTTGTGTTGCAAATTGTTGTACTTTGGCAAAGAAGGAAAAAAACACTGGTGTGAGTGTATCCTTTATATGAGGGCAAGCCAGGCCAGCGAGGGGCACTGCGGGGTAGATCCCTTTTACACTTCGTCGATACCCGATACCGATACCCCCTTCCTTGGAGAAGATTTCTCCACACACATTGCAGTTTCTGAACTGCAGTATCTGCACGCCTCTGGCAAGACATTGGAGTGAATCATGGTAAAAGTGTTTTTTTTTTCTTTTTCTTGGGTCACCTACGTCGGTGGGAGACGGCCGGAGTGTTATACATAATGTTTGTGTTTGGTTAAAAAGAAGGGAATATAGAAAATATGAAGTCTGAATTATAGAAGATGGTAAGATAAAGGATAGGTCTAAGGATAGGAAGAGGAAATATTGAAAATGTGAAGGAGAAAAAAACTAAAAAAAATAAAAGACAGAAGACAGGAAAATAGAGAATTCAGGAAGAAGAGAAAAACACAAAAGATATGAAGAAAAAATAGAAGTTAATAAGGAAGATATATTCTATAGAGGAAGAAAAACTGGAAGACTAAAACAAAGAAAAATAAAATTGTTAGAAGAAAATACCATAGATTAGGAAA
>NC_091348.1:7960497-7977997 GCF_038502225.1 Cherax quadricarinatus
GGGTCTTGGCAAGAGGCGTGGAGTTAAAAGATAAAGAATCACACATAAAGTGGGAGTTGTCACAGTTGCTCTTTGCTGATGACACTGTGCTCTTGGGAGATTCTGAAGAGAAGTTGCAGAGGTTGGTGGATGAATTTGGTAGGGTATGCAAAAGAAAATTAAAAGTGAATACAGGAAAGAGTAAGGTTATGAGGATAACAAAAAGATTAGGTGATGAAAGATTGGATATCAGATTGGAGGGAGAGAGTATGGAGGAGGTGAATGTATTCAGATATTTGGGAGTGGACGTGTCAGCGGATGGGTCTATGAAAGATGAGGTGAATCATAGAATTGATGAGGGGAAAAGGGTGAGCGGTGCACTTAGGAGTCTGTGGAGACAAAGAACTTTGTCCTTGGAGGCAAAGAGGGGAATGTATGAGAGTATAGTTTTACCAACGTTCTTATATGGGTGTGAAGCATGGGTGATGAATGTTGCAGCAAGGAGAAGGCTGGAGGCAGTGGAGATGTCATGTCTGAAGGCAATGTGTGGTGTGAATATAATGCAGAGAATTCGTAGTTTGGAAGTTAGGAGGAGGTGCGGAATTACCAAAACTGTTGTCCAGAGGGCTGAGGAAGGGTTGTTGAGGTGGTTCGGACATGTAAAGAGAATGGAGCGAAATAGAATGACTTCAAGAGTGTATCAGTCTGTAGTGGAAGGAAGGCGGGGTAGGGGTCGGCCTAGGAAAGGTTGGAGGGAAGGGGTATAGGAGGGTTTGTGTGCGAGGGGCTTGGACTTCCAGCAAGCATGCATGAGCATGTTTGATAGGAGTGAATGGAGACAAATGTTTTTAATACTTGACGTGCTGTTGGAGTGTGAGCAAAGTAACATTTATGAAGGGGTTCAGGGAAACCGGCAGGCCGGACTTGAGTCCTGGAGATGGGAAGTACAGTGCCTGCACTCTGAAGGAGGGGCGTTAATGTTGCAGTTTAAAAACTGTAGTGTAAAGCACCCTTCTGGCAAGACAGTGATGGAGTGAATGATGGTGAAAGTTTTTCTTTTTCGGGCCACCCTGCCTTGGTGGGAATCGGCCAGTGTGTTAATAAAAAAAAAATTAAATTTAAAGACAATCCCTACATCTCTATACAGTTTATAATGTCTTAGCTATTCGTTGTAGTGTATTAGCAGTTCTTTACGAAACTTCCAAATCAGGAAAGACAAGCATGAAGGTGTCTATAGAGATCTCCCTTTAACACAACCTTCTCAGTCAGAAATTAGAACACTTTCAATTAACAAAAATCATTCTTCAAATTCCTATGATTTGAAAATTTTGTATGTTCCACTTTTTTTGTCATTAGATTGTTGGAGTCTTTTTCAAGTGAAAAATTTGAGAGTCATTCAAGAGCCTAACTTCTCTCTGGTTTAACTGCTTCCCTCAGCTTTCAGAATTCATTCTGAGCCTCTCAATCAATTGATTCCAGATGACTTTAAAATTACAGCTACAGTCCTTAGATGTAATAATTCTAGAATTTACATATTAAAACCATAGACTCAGTAACAATGATTCTGCAAATAATGAGTTTACTCCGAAACTATTTTAGTTTACCCTTCTCTGGTGAGTTTTGTTTTCTGATATTTAATGATGTTTTTGTATAGTACCTGACTGATTCATACAGACATGTAAACAACAACTACGTACTTTGGAAAGTTTATTTAATTTTAATCTTTTCTTTGGTTTTGTTAATGACTTGTTGTATTTTCAATGACTTGCCACAGCGAGTACACTGTTGTAATTCTTCTGGGATAGTAACTGGCTGACTGTTGGACGACATCTGAACATCTCCATACCTGGTAACTTTACTTAATTGTTGTATGGCACTTAAAATGCAGAGCACATAAGCTGGTGTACTCGTGCGTGTGTGTTTGTACTCACCTGTTTGTGGTAACAAGGGTAGACACTTAGATCCTGGCCGTGCCTCTTAACTTAGATCCTGGCCGTGCCTCTTAACTTAGATCCTGACCCTGCCTCTTAACTTAGATCCTGGCCCTGCCTCTTAACTTAGATCCTGACCCTGCCTCTTAACTTAGATCCTTGCCCTGTCTCTTAACCTTGATCCTGGCCCTGCCTCTTAACTTAGATCCTGGCCCTGCCTCTTAACTTAGATCCTGGCCCTGCCTCTTAACTTAGATCCTGGCCCTGCCTCTTAACTTAGATCCTGGCCCTGCCTCTTAACTAAGATTCTGGCCCTGTCTCTTTGCCATTCTTCAGATTCACTCCCTCAGCTGCGTGGGCCCTGTCGTACCTGTTTTTAAACTTGTGTATGAAGCGTGCCTCCACCACTTCAAGATTATTCCACATTCCGACCACGGCAACTCTTGAGACAAAATACAGCGTGCGGCCCCAAAGTAACAGCCTGGTTGATCAGTCTCCGAATCCACCGCGAGGTCTGGTCATGGACCGAGCCGTGGGGGCGTTGACCCCGGATCATCACTCATCAGATAGACTCAGGTAACATCCTTGTGGCTCATCTGTAACTACCAGTAGTGTCTCCGAGGTCCCGTTTTCTCGTTTCTCAGACTATATCTACCTTATCAGTTCCCCTGAGTAATTTGTATGTTGCAATAATGTCTTCCATGGTTCTTCTGTCCTCCAAGGTAGTTAGGTCGAGCTCCGTTAGCCTCTCCTCATAGCTCATTCCCCTTGGATCAGGAACAAGTTATGTTCACTACTTCTACCTTTCTCCAGTTTCTTAACATGATTTTTCAGGTACGGGTTCAGTGCTGGTGCTGCGTACTCCACGATAGCCATGACACATATTGCATAAAGTGCTTGGAAAGCCTCTTTGTTGAGATTCCTGGAAAACCACTGTTAGATTAGTCAAGCGAGTACTGTCTGAAGAAGTTATTCGATTGTTGTGAGCCTCTGACATATTCCTAGGCACTGTGCTCACCCCTGGCACTCTCTGGCACCACTTATACAACAGGTTAGGTTCCGTCCTATCGCTCTGAAGCGAAAATTTATGTGAAAGGAAACACAGTCCTTTTTTCACATTCAGAAGCATGTAGAAGTCTGATAACATGTTTACATTATCGTATATTGAGGAAGAGAGGTAGGCCTAAAAAAAACACAGGCCTATAAAATAAATGAACATATACACAAATTACTTACCTTAAAATATTTTCGTCATGAGCTTATAGTGAACGCTGAATATAATTATTGTTGGAAGTCCGAAGAATGAAGTACAACTGAAACCGCTCCCCCAACCCCCAGCCAGCAGTCCTGGCCCTAACAAACGGCCTGTCCTGATTTTTAAAAGAACAGCGGGGCCCTGTCGACTGAAAAACAGAACGGCAACCACTTAAAGGATTACACAACAGCAACGGCAGCATTTGGACTACAAGCAAAGAACACCCTGCCCTGGACACCAACCACAGCAGCTGGTCATGGACTAAAAGCAGAGGGCTTTTACCTGGACTACACAAGCAGCAACAGTCCTTGTGGCTCACTGCAAAAGGCCCAGGCTTTTTACTGGCTCAACAACACCACATTTCCGGGATAAAGGCAAAGCCAGGCTGTCCTGGATTAAGCAAAGCCGAGCTCTCCTTAACTACAAGAACAAAAGCTGTTCCCCTCTACAACAACAGCGGGCGGGCGGGTCCTGGACTACAAGCCAGCAGCTGTATACAAAGGGCAAAGCCGGAGTTCCGGGAAACCCAAGAACAGCAACAGCTGCCCGGGAAAAATACAAGCAACAGCACTGTGTCCCCCTGGATTTAAACAACAGGCAGAGTGTCCACTTGGGATACAAGAAAAAGCAACAGAGCAGTACTGGACTACAAGGGAAAAGCAACCAGCTTCACTTAAAAACTACAACAGCAACAAAAGTCTGGACTAAAGGAGCAACGCTGAATATAAAGGAAGCAAAGGGTAAACGGGAAAAGCACGCAACGCTGTCATGGTTTAAAGCAAGCAAGGAAGTGCTGGACTAAAGAAGGGCAAAGGGAAGGCTGAAAATGGACTTAAAGGGCTTAACAAGCAAAGCGTACTGTTACAAGCAGCGCCGCTGTCACTGGACTACAAGCAACGGCAGTTCACTGGACTACAAAGCAGGGGACTAAGCAACAGCTGTCCTGGACTAAACAACAGCGCAGCTGTCATGGACTACAAGCAACAGCAGTCACTGGACTACAGAAACAGAAACAGCTGTCACTGGATTTCAAGCACCGCAGCTGTCACTGGACTCAACCAGCAGCGTCACTGGACTACAAGCAACAGCAGCGCACTGGACTACAAGCAGCAGCACGGCTGTCGCTGGACTACAACGGCAGCGTCACTGGACTCAACAAGCAGAAAGTCACTGGACTACAAGCAACAGCAACAGCTGTCACTGGACTGAAACAGCAGCAGCTGTCCGGATCAAGACAACAGCGTCACTGGACTACAAGCAACGGCAACAGCTGTCACTGGACTACAAGCAACAGCGCAGCTGTCACTGGACTACAAGAAAGCAGTCCTGGATACAAGCAACAGCAACGCTGGTCACTGGACTAAGCGCAAACGGCAGTCACTGGACTACAAGCAACAGCAGCAGCAGTCCTGGACTACAAAAACAGCAGCAGCTGTCACTGGACTACAAGCAACAGCCAAAACACCCCTGTCACTGGACTACAACAACACAGCGTCACTGGACTACAAGCAACAGAAACAGCGTCATGGACTCAAGCAGCAGCAACGCGTCACTGGACTACAAGCAACAGCACAGCTGTCACTGGACTACAAGCAACAGCAGCAGCTGTCACTGGACTACAAGCAACAGCAGTCACTGGACTACAAGCAACAGCAACAGCTGTCACTGGACTACAAGCAACAGCAGCAGCTGTCACTGGACTACAAGCAACAGCAGTCACTGGACTACAAGCAACAGCAACAGCTGTCACTGGACTACAAGCAACAGCTGTCACTGGACTACAAGCAACAGCAACAGCTGTCACTGGACTACAAGCAACAGCAGTCACTGGACTACAAGCAAGCATAGGGCACAGCAGAAATTCCTGGACTACAAGCAACAGCAGCAGCTGTCACTGGACTACAAGCAACAGCAGTCACTGGACTACAAGCAACAGCAACAGCTGTCACTGGACTACAAGCAACAGCAACAGCTGTCACTGGACTACAAGCAACAGCAACAGCTGTCACTGGACTACAAGCAACAGCAACAGCTGTCACTGGACTACAAGCAACAGCAACAGCTGTCACTGGACTACAAGCAACAGCAACTATACAAGCAGGCAACCACTGTCCTGGACTACAAGCAACAGCGCAGCTGTCACTGGACTACAAGCAACAGCAGTCAGCTGGACTACAAGCAAGCAACAGGCAGTCACTGGACTACAAGGCAGAGCTGTCACTGGAACCAAAAAACGGTCACTGGACACAAAGCAGCAACAGTTTGTCACTGGACTACAAGCACAGCAGCAGCTGTCACTGGACTACAAGCAACAAAGGATACGCAATGTTTATAGGACTACAAAGCAAAGACATGTCATGCGCTAAAACTGTACGCTGGTACAAAGAAACGCTACTGGCGTTTTGAACTGGCTACAAGCAGAAAGTCTGGTACAATAAGCGTTTTTTGTAACTGGCTATCATGGCAAATGAAGCCCTGGTTAACAAAGCGTTTTTTGTAACTGGATACCAAGCGTTTTATGACAAAGCGACAGGCGATTTAGGGAACTACCAGACAAGCGTAGCTGGCCCTGGTTACAGGCCCTAGAGAAGCGGGTACTGGCGTAGAAAAGCCCTGGAACAAGCAAGAACGGCTTCATGGCTAATGCAACAAGACAGGCAGTAAACTGGTACATAGCAAAGAGCGGTTCATGGATTATAAGCAACAGCAGAGAAGTCTTTTACATGGCTAAAGAAGGCTCTGGTTATCAAGCGAGATGTACCTGGCTACAAGCAAGCAGGCCCTGGCTACAAGCATAGGTCGGGATCGCGTGGATGTAAGCGGAAAAGCTATTTAGGGAATCAACAGGCGAGATGTGTCTGGCTACAAGCGAGTTAGTGTCTGGTTACATAGCGAGTTAAGCCCTGGATTCAAAGCGAGATGTAGCTGGCTACAGGGCGCGGCATGTAACTGGTACAAGCTGTTATGAACTCAACAAGCAAGTATCATAGCGTAGTTATGTAAGTCTGGTTATCATAGCGTAGTTATGTAAGTCTGGTTATCATAGCGTAGTTATGTAAGTCTGGTTATCATAGCGTAGTTATGTAAGTCTGGCTATCATAGCGTAGTTATGCAAGTCTGGTTATCATAGCGTAGTTATGTAAGTCTGGTTATCATAGCGTAGTTATGTAAGTCTGGCTATCATAGCGTAGTTATGTAAGTCTGGTTATCATAGCGTAGTTATGTAAGTCTGGTTATCATAGCGTAGTTATGTAAGTCTGGTTATCATAGCGTAGTTATGTAAGTCTGGCTATCATAGCGTAGTTATGTAAGTCTGGCTATCATAGCGTAGTTATGTAAGTCTGGTTATCATAGCGTAGTTATGTAAGTCTGGTTATCATAGCGTAGTTATGTAAGTCTGGTTATCATAGCGTAGTTATGTAAGTCTGGTTATCATAGCGTAGTTATGTAAGTCTGGTTATCATAGCGTAGTTATGTAAGTCTGGTTATCATAGCGTAGTTATGTAAGTCTGGTTATCATAGCGTAGTTATGTAAGTCTGGTTATCATAGCGTAGTTATGTAAGTCTGGTTATCATAGCGTAGTTATGTAAGTCTGGTTATCATAGCGTAGTTATGTAAGTCTGGTTATCATAGCGTAGTTATGTAAGTCTGGTTATCATAGCGTAGTTACGTAAGTCTGGTTATCATAGCGTAGTTATGTAAGTCTGGTTATCATAGTGTAGTTATGTAAGTCTGGTTATCATAGCGTAGTTATGTAAGCCTGGTTATCATAGCGTAGTTATGTAAGCCTGGTTATCATAGCGTAGTTATGTAAGTCTGCCTATCATAGCGTAGTTATGTAAGTCTGGTTATCATAGCGTAGTTATGTAAGTCTGGTTATCATAGCGTAGTTATGTAAGTCTGGTTATCATAGCGTAGTTATGTAAGTCTGGTTATCATAGCGTAGTTATGTAAGTCTGGCTATCATAGCGTAGTTATGTAAGTCTGGCTATCATAGCGTAGTTATGTAAGTCTGGCTATCATAGCGTAGTTATGTAAGTCTGGCTATCATAGCGTAGTTATGTAAGTCTGGTTATCATAGCGTAGTTATGTAAGTCTGGTTATCATAGTGTAGTTATGTAAGTCTGGTTATCATAGCGTAGTTATGTAAGTCTGGTTATCATAGCGTAGTTATGTAAGTCTGGTTATCATAGCGTAGTTATGTAAGCATGGTTATCATAGCGTAGTTATGTAAGCCTGGTTATCATAGCGTAGTTATGTAAGTCTGGTTAGCGTAGTATGTAAGTCTGGTTATCATAGCGTAGTTATGTAAGTCTGGTTATCATAGCGTAGTTATGTAAGTCTGGCTATCATAGCGTAGTTATGTAAGTCTGGCTATCATAGCGTAGTTATGTAAGTCTGGCTATCATAGCGTAGTTATGTAAGTCTGGCTATCATAGCGTAGTTATGTAAGTCTGGTTATCATAGCGTAGTTATGTAAGTCTGGTTATCATAGTGTAGTTATGTAAGTCTGGTTATCATAGCGTAGTTATGTAAGTCTGGTTATCATAGCGTAGTTATGTAAGTCTGGTTATCATAGCGTAGTTATGTAAGCATGGTTATCATAGCGTAGTTATGTAAGCCTGGTTATCATAGCGTAGTTATGTAAGTCTGGTTATCATAGCGTAGTTATGTAAGTCTGGTTATCATAGCGTAGTTATGTAAGTCTGGTTATCATAGCGTAGTTATGTAAGTCTGGTTATCATAGCGTAGTTATGTAAGTCTGGTTATCATAGCGTAGTTATGTAAGTCTGGTTATCATAGCGTAGTTATGTAAGTCTGGTTATCATAGCGTAGTTATGTAAGTCTGGTTATCATAGCGTAGTTATGTAAGTCTGGTTATCATAGCGTAGTTATGTAAGTCTGGTTATCATAGCGTAGTTATGTAAGTCTGGTTATCATAGCGTAGTTATGTAAGTCTGGTTATCATAGCGTAGTTATGTAAGTCTGGTTATCATAGCGTAGTTATGTAAGTCTGGCTATCATAGCGTAGTTATGTAAGTCTGGCTATCATAGCGTAGTTATGTAAGTCTGGTTATCATAGCGTAGTTATGTAAGTCTGGTTATCATAGCGTAGTTATGTAAGTCTGGTTATCATAGCGTAGTTATGTAAGTCTGGCTATCATAGCGTAGTTATGTAAGTCTGGCTATCATAGCGTAGTTATGTAAGTCTGGCTTATCATAGCGTAGTTATGTAAGTCTGGCTATCATAGCGTAGTTATGTAAGTCTGGCTATCATAGCGTAGTTATGTAAGTCTGGTTATCATAGCGTAGTTATGTAAGTCTGGCTATCATAGCGTAGTTATGTAAGTCTGGTTATCATAGCGTAGTTATGTAAGTCTGGTTATCATAGGGTAGTTATGTAAGTCTGGTTATCATAGGGTAGTTATGTAAGTCTGGCTATCATAGCGTAGTTATGTAAGTCTGGCTATCATAGCGTAGTTATGTAAGTCTGGTTATCATAGCGTAGTTATGTAAGTCTGGTTATCATAGCGTAGTTATGCAAGTCTGGTTATCATAGCGTAGTTATGTAAGTCTGGTTATCATAGCGTAGTTATGTAAGTCTGGTTATCATAGCGTAGTTATGTAAGCCTGGTTATCACAGCGTAGTTATGTAAGTCTGGTTATCATTGCGTAGTTATGTAAGTCTGGTTATCATAGCGTAGTTATGTAAGTCTGGTTATCATAGCGTAGTTATGTAAGTCTGGCTATCATAGCGTAGTTATGTAAGTCTGGTTATCATAGCGTAGTTATGTAAGTCTGGTTATCATAGCGTAGTTATGTAAGTCTGGTTATCATAGCGTAGTTATGTAAGCCTGGTTATCATAGCGTAGTTATGTAAGTCTGGTTATCATAGCGTAGTTATGTAAGTCTGGTTATCATAGCGTAGTTATGTAAGTCTGGTTATCATAGCGTAGTTATGTAAGTCTGGTTATCATAGCGTAGTTATGTATGTAAGTCTGGTTATCATAGCGTAGTTATGTAAGTCTGGTTATCATAGCGTAGTTATGTAAGTCTGGTTATCATAGCGTAGTTATGTAAGTCTGGTATCATAGCGTAGTTATGTAAGTCTGGTATCATAGCGTAGTTATGTAAGTCTGGTATCATAGCGTAGTTATGTAAGTCTGGCATAGCGTAGTTATGTAAGTCTGGTTATCATAGCGTAGTTATGTAAGTCTGGCTATCATAGCGTAGTTATGTAAGTCTGGTTATCATAGCGTAGTTATGTAAGTCTGGTTATCATAGCGTAGTTATGTAAGTCTGGCATATAGTTATGTAAGTCTGGTTATCAGCGTAGTTATGTAAGTCTGGTTATCATAGCGTAGTCATAGCGTAGTTATGTAAGTCTGGTTATCATAGCGTAGTTATGTAAGTCTGGTTATCATAGCGTAGTTATGTAAGTCTGGTTATCATAGCGTAGTTATGTAAGTCTGGTTATCATAGCGTAGTTATGTAAGTCTGGCTATCATAGCGTAGTTATGTAAGTCTGGCTATCATAGCGTAGTTATGTAAGTCTGGCTATCATAGCGTAGTTATGTAAGTCTGGTTATCATAGCGTAGTTATGTAAGTCTGGCTATCATAGCGTAGTTATGTAAGTCTGGCTATCATAGCGTAGTTATGTAAGTCTGGTTATCATAGCGTAGTTATGTAAGTCTGGCTATCATAGCGTAGTTATGTAAGTCTGGCTATCATAGCGTAGTTATGTAAGTCTGGCTATCATAGCGTAGTTATGTAAGTCTGGCTATCATAGCGTAGTTATGTAAGTCTGGTTATCATAGCGTAGTTATGTAAGTCTGGTTATCATAGCGTAGTTATGTAAGTCTGGTTATCATAGCGTAGTTATGTAAGTCTGGCTATCATAGCGTAGTTATGTAAGTCTGGCTATCATAGCGTAGTTATGTAAGTCTGGCTATCATAGCGTAGTTATGTAAGTCTGGTTATCATAGCGTAGTTATGTAAGTCTGGTTATCATAGCGTAGTTATGTAAGTCTGGTTATCATAGCGTAGTTATGTAAGTCTGGTTATCATAGCGTAGTTATGTAAGTCTGGCTATCATAGCGTAGTTATGTAAGTCTGGCTATCATAGCGTAGTTATGTAAGTCTGGCTATCATAGCGTAGTTATGTAAGTCTGGTTATCATAGCGTAGTTATGTAAGTCTGGTTATCATAGCGTAGTTATGTAAGTCTGGCTATCATAGCGTAGTTATGTAAGTCTGGCTATCATAGCGTAGTTATGTAAGTCTGGTTATCATAGCGTAGTTATGTAAGTCTGGCTATCATAGCGTAGTTATGTAAGTCTGGCTATCATAGCGTAGTTATGTAAGTCTGGCTATCATAGCGTAGTTATGTAAGTCTGGTTATCATAGCGTAGTTATGTAAGTCTGGTTATCATAGCGTAGTTATGTAAGTCTGGTTATCATAGCGTAGTTATGTAAGTCTGGCTATCATAGCGTAGTTATGTAAGTCTGGCTATCATAGCGTAGTTATGTAAGTCTGGTTATCATAGCGTAGTTATGTAAGTCTGGTTATCATAGCGTAGTTATGCAAGTCTGGTTATCATAGCGTAGTTATGTAAGTCTGGTTATCATAGCGTAGTTATGTAAGTCTGGTTATCATAGCGTAGTTATGTAAGCCTGGTTATCACAGCGTAGTTATGTAAGTCTGGTTATCATAGCGTAGTTATGTAAGTCTGGTTATCATAGCGTAGTTATGTAAGTCTGGTTATCATAGCGTAGTTATGTAAGTCTGGCTATCATAGCGTAGTTATGTAAGTCTGGTTATCATAGCGGAGTTATGTAAGTCTGGTTATCATAGCGTAGTTATGTAAGTCTGGTTATCATAGCGTAGTTATGTAAGCCTGGTTATCATAGCGTAGTTATGTAAGTCTGGTTATCATAGCGTAGTTATGTAAGTCTGGTTATCATAGCGTAGTTATGTAAGTCTGGCTATCATAGCGTAGTTATGCAAGTCTGGTTATCATAGCGTAGTTATGTAAGTCTGGCTATCATAGCGTAGTTATGTAAGTCTGGTTATCATAGCGTAGTTATGCAAGTCTGGTTATCATAGCGTAGTTATGTAAGTCTGGCTATCATAGCGTAGTTATGTAAGTCTGGTTATCATAGCGTAGTTATGTAAGTCTGGCTATCATAGCGTAGTTATGTAAGTCTGGCTATCATAGCGTAGTTATGTAAGTCTGGTTATCATAGCGTAGTTATGTAAGTCTGGCTATCATAGCGTAGTTATGTAAGTCTGGTTATCATAGCGTAGTTATGTAAGTCTGGTTATCATAGTGTAGTTATGTAAGTCTGGCTATCATAGCGTAGTTATGTAAGTCTGGCTATCATAGCGTAGTTATGTAAGTCTGGTTATCATAGCGTAGTTATGTAAGTCTGGTTATCATAGCGTAGTTATGTAAGTCTGGTTATCATAGCGTAGTTATGTAAGTCTGGTTATCATAGCGTAGTTATGTAAGCCTGGTTATCACAGCGTAGTTATGTAAGTCTGGTTATCATAGCGTAGTTATGTAAGCCTGGTTATCACAGCGTAGTTATGTAAGTCTGGTTATCATAGCGTAGTTATGTAAGTCTGGTTATCATAGCGTAGTTATGTAAGTCTGGTTATCATAGCGTAGTTATGTAAGTCTGGCTATCATAGCGTAGTTATGTAAGTCTGGTTATCATAGCGTAGTTATGTAAGTCTGGTTATCATAGCGTAGTTATGTAAGTCTGGTTATCATAGCGTAGTTATGTAAGTCTGGTTATCATAGCGTAGTTATGTAAGCCTTGTTATCATAGCGTAGTTATGTAAGTCTGGTTATCATAGCGTAGTTATGTAAGTCTGGCTATCATAGCGTAGTTATGCAAGTCTGGTTATCATAGCGTAGTTATGTAAGTCTGGCTATCATAGCGTAGTTATGTAAGTCTGGTTATCATAGCGTAGTTATGCAAGTCTGGTTATCATAGCGTAGTTATGTAAGTCTGGCTATCATAGCGTAGTTATGCAAGTCTGGCTATCATAGTGTAGTTATGTAAGTCTGGTTATCATAGCGTAGTTATGCAATCTGGTTATCATAGCGTAGTTATGTAAGTCTGGTTATCATAGCGTAGTTATGTAAGTCTGGTTATCATAGCGTAGTTATGTAAGCCTGGTTATCATAGCGTAGTTATGTAAGTCTGGTTATCATAGCGTAGTTATGTAAGTCTGGTTATCATAGCGTAGTTATGTAAGTCTGGTTATCATAGCGTAGTTATGTAAGTCTGGTTATCATAACGTAGTTATGCAAGTCTGGTTATCATAGCGTAGTTATGTAAGTCTGGCTATCATAGCGTAGTTATGTAAGTCTGGTTATCATAGCGTAGTTATGTAAGTCTGGTTATCATAGCGTAGTTATGTAAGCCTGGTTATCATAGCGTAGTTATGTAAGTCTGGTTATCATAGCGTAGTTATGTAAGTCTGGCTATCATAGCGTAGTTATGCAAGTCTGGTTATCATAGCGTAGTTATGTAAGTCTGGTTATCATAGCGTAGTTATGTAAGTCTGGTTATCATAGCGTAGTTATGTAAGTCTGGTTATCATAGCGTAGTTATGTAAGTCTGGTTATCATAGCGTAGTTATGTAAGTCTGGTTATCATAGCGTAGTTATGCAAGTCTGGTTATCATAGCGTGGTTATGTAAGTCTGGTTATCATAGCGTAGTTATGTAAGTCTGGTTATCATAGCGTAGTTATGTAAGTCTGGTTATCATAGCGTAGTTATGCAAGTCTGGTTATCATAGCGTAGTTATGTAAGTCTGGTTATCATATCGTAGTTATGCAAGTCTGGTTATCATAGCGTAGTTATGTAAGTCTGGTTATCATAGCGTAGTTATGCAAGTCTGGTTATCATAGCGTAGTTATGCAAGTCTGGCTATCATAGCGTAGTTAGGTTTAAGTACTTGGATAACCGTCACATTTTAAGTGCGAATGACAGTGCAGATAAATAATCCATAAAATAATGTTTATTTGAAGTGTTATCGTCAATGTTGTTAACTTGAAGATAAGTCCACCCGTCTTCCTGCTTGCTAATCAGTGTTGCCATGTTGGATGCCTCCTCGTGGGGTTTCGCACATCAGTGTTGCCAACTCAGTTATCACTTCCTCTACCTTCCTGCTTCAGTGTTGCCGTGTCAAGAGTTATCACTCTCTACGTACCATCTTACTTTCGTAATAAGTCATCGTTCTGGTGCGCACATATCTTCAGCGTATACACTAATACCAGGTATAAACACAGAAAATAACTACATGACTGACGAAGTTTAGAGGTAATGTGTGTTTATTGAATAATAATAATAATAATAATAATAATTATTATTATTATTCCTATCACACACACGACGGTATTCGATACAGTACCCCAGGAGGCCTGGTCTGGAACCGGGCCGCTGGGGCAGTGACCCCCACAGTGAGGAGCAGTGTACAGGCTCGGGAGATACTATGTTAATTAACCTCCCTGAAAAAGAAGGACCTCGGGGTGAGCATATCTCCGAGCATTTCGCCTGAGTCACGCATCAACTTAATGCGAGACTGGCAAATTTGGGAGCAGCTTTCAGGAACATCAACAAGGAGGTATTAACGACCTTATAAATGGCATATGTCAGGCCCATCTTAAGTATGCAGCGCCAGTATGGAACCCGTACCTATTTAAGGATGCAAAGAACCTGGAAACAGTGCTAAGGTTTGCATGGAAACTAGTGCCAGGGCAGAGAGGTATGAACTATGAAGAAAGGCTAGAGGAATATAAATACCTGGAGGAGGATTCGGGGGTCAACGCCCCTGTGGGCTGGTCCGTGGCCAGGCCTCACGGTGAATCAGGGCCTGATCAACCAGGCTGTTACTGCTGGCAGCACGTAAGCCAACGAACGAACCAGAACCCGGCTGGTCAGGTACTGAGTTTAGGTGCCAGTCCAGCTCCTTGAAGATAGCCAGGGGTCTATTGGTAATCCCCCTCATGTATGCTTACACCTATTGTGTTGTCTCAGCGCACTCGTGCTGCCCCTGCTTTTCACTGGAGTCTTTTGCTTTCGTAGGGAATAATTTTCGTGTGCATATTTGGGATTAGTCCTTTTAGGATTCTTCAAGTGTATATTATATATCTTTCTCGCCTTTGTTCCAGGGAGTTCAAATCAAGGGGCTTCAACCGTTCCCAGTAATTTAGGTGCTTTATCATACTTATATGTGCCGTAAAAGTTCTCTGTATATTCTCAAAGTCTGCAATTTCATCTGCAATAAAAGAGGCCGTTAGTGTACAGCAATATACCAGCTTAGAGAGAACAAGCGATTTGAAGAGAATCATCATGGGCTTGGCATCTCAGATGTGGTAGGTACGTTATGATATTCGAAAGTGAGATTCTCTGACATTATGACTCCCAGGTCCTTCACATTAGTTTTTCACTCTATTGTGTATTTAGAATTTGCTTTATAATCCAATACAGTTTTTATTTCCTCGAGTTTTCCATAGTCCGCGAAGTGACTGAAAATTGTGTTCATTGAACCTCATTGTTGTCTGCGGCCGCTTTAAAGATTTGGTTGATGTCCGCTTGCAGATTTGCAGTGTCTTCGATGGATGACACTGTCATGCAAATTCGAGTGTCATCAGAAAAGGAGGACACACGGTGTTGTGGCTAACATCTCTGTATGTCAGATTTGTGGATAAGGAACAGGATGGGAGCAAGTACTTTACCTTGTGGAACAGAGCTTTTCACTGTAGGCACTTCTGACTCTACTCTGTTTACTACTGCTCTTTGTGTTCTATTTGTTAGGAAGTTATAGATCCACCTACCCACTTTTCCTGTTATTCCTTTATCACGCATTTTGTGTGCCATTACGCCATGATCGCACTTGTCGAAGGCTTTTGCAAAGTCTGTGTATACTACATCTGCATTTTGTTTGTCCTCCAGTGCATTCAAGACCTTGTCATAGTGGTCCAGTAGTTGTGAGAGGCAGGAGCGACCGGCTCTAAACCCATGTTACCCTGGGTTGTGCAACTCTTTGATATCCAGTCATACTGGGACTTCAGTATCTCATTTCTTTGTTGTCATCTGTGGAAGTTCCATCTCGTTTAAGCAGGGGCCCAATACTTGATGTGGTTCTTGTCCTAGATTTGGCATAAGAATTTTTTTTTTTATTTGTGGCTTTAAGTTTTCCCGTGTTTCCTGTCTCCTGTATGATTCCTTAAGTTTAAGTTCGATATTTGCTATTTCTCTGACGAGTGCCTCCTTCCGTATTTCAGATATACTGGTCCCTCTCAGCAGCTCTGTGATTCTTCATTTTCGCCTGTAGAGGGAGCGTCTCTCTTGAGTTTACATCTACTCTTCTTTTCTTCTTAAAGGAATAGCCTTGAGCATACCCCAAGTGCCACAGAATTAATTTTTTTTTAGGCAAAGGTCTGGATCCGTGGTGTTGATATATGTGCAACAATTGAGTTTCTTTATATCTTTATATATCTTTATCAACTTGTCGGTTCTTTGAACCATTTATCTACATTTCTGTCGGACACAACAACATCTTGGGATCTTGACACAGGGAATTCTACGCTTGCCTAATCTTTAAGCATGACCTACTTCCACCTGTAGATTTGTCCAAGGTGACGCCGCCTACGACAGCTTCACCTCACTTGCCTGCGGTATATGAGCCACTTCTTCGTGCATATGCTGTATTCTTATCAAGATTGATAGACTGATTACATCGATTCCAGGCTGAGAGACTGATAACCTCAAACTCTTGATCTTCACCATTCTTCTTTGTATTGGACTGATGAAGCCACTGTGTGGCGAAACGTTTCCACAATAAAGATACCCAAGTGTTGCACATGTCTAATTTATCAGAGGCTAGAGGAGCTAAACCTGACGGCACAATAAAGATACCCAAGTGTTGCACATGTCTAATTTATCAGAGGCTAGAGGAGCTAAACCTGACGGCACTAGAGGAATTGACAGGGAGAGTCTGTACTCAAGATACAAGGAGTTACAGCCGGTTACCTGGAGGTTATTCCGGGGATCAACGCCCCCGCGGCCCGGTCCATGACCAGAACCTCCCGGTGGATCAGGGCCTGATCAACCAGGCTGTTACTGCTGGCCGCACGCAGTCCAACGTACGAGCCACAGCCCGGCTGATCCGGCACTGACTTTAGGTATCTGTCCAGCTCTCTCTTGAAGGCAGCCAGGGGTTTATTGGTAATTTCCCTAATGCTTGATGGGAGGCTGTTGAACAGTCTTGGGCCCCGGACACTTATGGTGCTTTCTCTTAGTGTACCAATGGCGCCCCTACTTTTAATTGAGGGTTATTTGCATCGCCTGTCAAGTCTTTTACTTTCGTAGGGAGTGATTTCTGTGTGCAGATTCGGAACCATTCCTTCCAGGATTTTCCAAGTGTAGATTATGATACATCCCTCTCCTGCGTTCCAACGAGTACAAGTCAAGCTGGAAATTAAAAATCCCAGACGAGTCACAGGGATGCTAGGGAATACTTATTTAGCGTCAGCGTGGTCTGGAAATGGAACAATTTAGGCAGCGAAGTGGTAGAGGCAGAATCCATACAGCGCTTTAAAAATAGGTATGATAGAAGCCATGCAGCTAGGAGTGTGTGCAACTAGTAGCGACGACCAACAGAGGCGCGGGGCCAGGAGTTGAGACTCGATCCATGCAACACACAAAATAATCGCAAGGTTGGCTCAGGCAGTATTAGGGTGAAACTGGGTCGAGGCAAGAGATGAGCTGCCTTGCACGAATTCCTAGCATGGTCAAAAGTAGACGGGAAAACCAAGAGAGTGGTGCCTACTCAAAATGAAAGCTAGGTTATGTTAGGTAAGATTCCTCAGGAAACAATACAATTGTTTCCTGACGCGGGTTTTAGTCACATAATTACCTGCCACTGGAGCTTTTGGTCATCAGACCGACGCCTTTCACTGGGTTACCCGTCCAACCCTTTTAAACATTATTAATAATATAGATCAAAATGAAAGTGAACTTGCTTTTCGAGAAGGTCTGTAACCTTTGCTCTCAAGCAAGTCTGAGCAGCACCTGTGTTGGCAGCTTTCCTTGATGCTAGGCATAGTAAAGCAAAATTTTCCCTCCCAGGGTAAATGACTTTCAGGCTGTCATGAGACCATCATCATTTGTGGCGACTCACAGGCAAATTTAGCTTCCCATCCCTTGCTTCATGCAGATGCGAGTATATATGACAGATTGTAAGTTATGTACCTGTCGCCTGTCACCCCCCACCTCTCTCTCTCTCTCTCTCTCTCTCTCTTCACGATTCAT